>NC_027749.1:32876147-32876487 GCF_000695525.1 Brassica oleracea var. oleracea | reverse complement strand
ATCATGACCGATTTTGACCCCAACAGTTAGCCCTCCAGCTAGCTAGGATCTGTGGACCTGGGTGTTAGGTCCTAGCTTGCGGTATGGTCTGTTCTAGGTGGAATTAGACGTAATCGTTTGTCGAAAGATTGAAGGTGAATAGTAAAAAAAATTGTATAAGTAAGGGAAGTAAGTTTTTCAAATTCTTTACTCACTTCTTCCCTTAAGAAAAGATTCGTCCAAGATAGAAATTTTTTCTCCAAGATCTCTCTTTGCTCAAAGAAAATGTCTTCAAGAAAAGGATCTTCAAAGAGGAATTCTTCCTCACACTCATCTTCGGGTGACTCTTCTGCCAATGAGG
>NC_027749.1:32874363-32875954 GCF_000695525.1 Brassica oleracea var. oleracea | reverse complement strand
CCAGCTAAGCGTTCCGGCCTTGCAGCATTGGCTCGGCGTGTTGATCTCGAGTTACGAGCTATGAATGGATCTTAACCCTGGCGACTTCGAGGGATTTTGGTTTACGCGAGGAATGGGGATCGATGGCTCATACCGCATGGCGCCAAAGAAGGGCATGGCTATAATTCAGGGGCACACTTCACATCCTAAGACATGGTTCAAGCGCTTTTTCTTTGTCTGGATAGAAGGGGAGTCTGTCGAGGAGAGCTACCTCCACCTATTCTGTCGGGAGTGGAACTTCACCCGTGGTAATACGAATGGTTATGTTTTTCGTTTTGATACCTTGAAAACATGCGAAGATGATTTCTTTTTTTTATTATCTTGCAGTGAACAGGATCCTTTCGCCGACTCCTGTCGATCCTTTTGCCAAGCGAGATCTTCTCCGCGTCAGGCCGTTCTTCTGGAATTCCTTCACCACTTAACGGATTCGAAGCGCGGTGGAGCTCCATCGATCTCGAGCCGACTCTCGGCCTCTTGACGTTCCGTATGACGTAGAACCGGTCATTGATGTCTTGCCTGCTCAGAGGCAGAGAACAAGGTCTCGGAAAGGCAAGGGAGTTGCCTCTGAGAACGTCTTGGGAAACCCTCCGCTGCCAGAATGGAACCCTAGTTTCTCCCCAGGGGAAAGGAGTGGAACCAGCGAGGTTCCCCTTCCCAGAGACTTTTTTGCCGACCTCCCTCCCGTTTTTACTACTCCTGAGTCGCTGGACGAAGAGTCGAGGAGGAAAGTAGTCGCCAAAGGCTCCAGTTTAATCAACGAGGTTTATCCTTTGAACTTTGATCTAAGTTATATTTCTTTTTTGTTTCCTTTTCCGATCTTAAGTTCGTGCTGGGGATGAGGGTGTTCAATGCGGCGCTCGACAGAAGTTTCCGGGAGTCGCGTATCTCTCACTTCAAAGCCGAGGAGGCTGAAAGAGAAATCTTTCGGTTTCGGAAGGAGGTCGAAGAACAGAGCCGGAGATAGGTTGAGCTCCATTCTCGGGCCTTTGTCCGTGGGGAGAGGAGAGGAAAGAGAGCGATTGTCCCCGAAATGAAGCGGAGGGCTGCTTTGTTTGCCACCGAATTCGAGACCTTTAAGGATGCTCAAGAATTCATGGGCGATTTTCGCGAGTGACGTGGCTCGGTTGCTACCCTCTACAAGTCGCAGAACGAGGACTTCTCTTTTCCTGCCGAGGTCGCTGAGATGTCGGGTCTTATGAACGGGTGTGCCCATGCCGAATCCTTGGTTCCTCTGATCGAAGGAAGGGTCCGACATCTTCGGGATTCCATCGAGGTCTCGGAGGACACGGTGGAAGCGGGAACCGGTGTTGGTGATGAAGGTGCCGGAGTCGCGGATGGAGGGGTGGACCAGCCTGCGAGCTCGTTCGGGGTCTCCATGTCCGGGTTCTTCGACTTTGAGCTTTGAGGATTGTTGGGATTATTTCCCTTAGTTTTATTTCGAGGTTTGATGTATCTAGGCCGAGTGTGGTCGTATTTGATTTATGCGTGTTATGGCCTTGCGAGGCTATGTGAACTATGTGTTTGAGACCGGCCGTTTGGTGGCTTTGGGTCC
>NC_027749.1:32872877-32874330 GCF_000695525.1 Brassica oleracea var. oleracea | reverse complement strand
ACATTCTGTGCGTTTTAGTTTATACTTCTGCCAAGTGTGAGGGAAAGATACGAGTAGTCACTTCGTATCTTAACTCTTAGTTTATCGTCTTGTTCGTTTGCTCTAACTGAACGAGGGCGTTCGGAAACGTTTAGGAGTTTCGCGATGTTTCGTGAGCGTATTAGATATAGACTTTTGTAGTGAGAAAGTTATGATCTTTGTTTTTAGGGAAGATGTATTTAGTCTTGCTTGACCATTGATACGCAGTGATGTTGTTTAAGTTAGCTCCCATCAAAGGACTGCTTGAAAGGTATGCGTGTTTGGAGACCCTTGTCTTGGGTGTTTCTCAGGTTAATCTCCAATTGTTGTGGCTTATTGCAAGTGAATCGGGAGACCAAAATAAAACGAGTTTTATTGGAAAACTTTCAAAAATATCGAGTACATGTGTGGATATTTCAAACTTTGTGGGAGTATACGAGTATACGTACCCACTCCCCTCCCCCTTTTTGGAGAGGGGGATAGCTGAACTTGTCAATAGGACAAGCTGCCTACGTACCTCATTTGAGGATCAAGCCATCTCGTAGTTCTGCTTTGTTGTTGCGGGTGTTCCTACTCGTTGGATAGGGCCGTTTTTGTTACTTCGGCCGTTGAGGCTTTAGTTAAATCGGCGGCCGTTTCGTGAGTCGGGTATTCCGCTGGTAGGGCGATGGACTCCGGGTTCGCGTCGCTGTTCGGAGCCGTTGCCTGGGCGAGTGATTCCGAATCACTCTTTGTGGAACCTTCGGGAGTACTCTGAGTTTTCTTGACTCGCTTCGGGCAAATCTCAAGGGTGTTCCGAGTTTGTCGTAGCTTATGCTCGGCCAAAAAGCAGAGCCTAGATTGTTTCTGGCATCCCCAGATTACTGCTGTTCCATTTGGTGTTGGGAACCATATGCTAAGGTGGTAAGTCGACGGTACCGCCTTCATTGCGTTGAGCCATGGGGTTCCCATGATAACATTATAGATGGCCGGGTTATCGACTACGGCGAAGTCAATGATTTTCGTGACTTCCCTTGCCATGACCAGAAGTTTGATTGATCTGAGGGTCATTGATGTTGTACCCGAAAAACCGGTCAGTAGTTTTGGTTCCGGGACGACTTCCCCGAGTTCGATGTTCATTCTTCGGAGAGTGTCGCGGAAAATGACGTTGACCGTGCTGCCTCTGTCGATGAGGATTCTTCCCTTTTCGAGGTCTCGAATCACCAAGTCGATGACCAGCGGGTCGCAATGAGGTTTATCGAGTCCAACGGTTTCCTCCTCCTCAAAAACAATCGTATCATTTGGAGCGTTGTCGGTTGGGTACCGAGTCATCCAATTAGAACTTGTTTCCGCCTTTCTTCTGTAGGCTTTGATGGATGAAACAGAGTCGCGGTAGAATTGCGATTCTCCGATGATCATGTTTATCCTCCGGCGGGTACTATTGTCTCCAAGGTCA
>NC_027749.1:32872263-32872597 GCF_000695525.1 Brassica oleracea var. oleracea | reverse complement strand
AAGACTGCAGGTGCGCTTTCGGGTCGGTGGTGCCATCGTAGATGGGAATTTTGATCTTCCGTGGGTCCGAGACGTTGGTCTCAGTAATCCGGGCAGTGAACGGAGTTTTGCGTGATTCCTCGAGAAGTCTGTCGATCTCGGGCGCAGCGCTTGTCGCGTGGTGGATCTGTGATTTCACCGCTTTCACCTCTGCTGCAGTTTTTGCGATGTACTCGCCGAGATCGTGGATCTAATCAGGATTTCTGGCAGCCTTGCGAGCTTGTCTTTGTTGGCTGCGGTGGATCCTAGCCTGCTTTTCGGCCAGCTCCTCCTGTTCTACCCAATAGAGGTTTTC
>NC_027749.1:32871431-32872097 GCF_000695525.1 Brassica oleracea var. oleracea | reverse complement strand
CGGTAGGAGGTGGAAGGTTCTCCGCAGTTGGCTGTGCACCTGGCTGGAGCGTTTCATCAGGGTTTTGGCCTGAGGAAGCCTTGTCCGCGTGTGCAGCTCGATTGCCCGGTGTCTCGAAATCAAGTCTTCTACCGCTGCAGGCTCTTGTGGTCCCGTGCGGGGCTTTGCTCCTGGCCTTCGCCGTTAAGGTTTCCACCTGTTATGCGAGAGAGGCCACGAGTTTTCCTTGTTCGTCTGACTTTTTATGAGCGGAGGCGAACATTTCCTTCATCTGGTCTAGTATCGCGGTGTCGGCAGTGACCGTTGATACGTTTCCAGCTGGAGTTTTATCAGCGTTGCCATCGACGAGAGTCCCGTCGTGCGTTTGCGGGTCTTTGTCAGCGTTGGTCGTCATATCGGACTGAGCGTGTGTGGTTGCGAGAGAGATAGATCCATACCCCCCCCCCTCCTTCTAGCGCCAAACAATGGGAACCAAAATTCACACTGTCGAGATTTGTTAATCGGAGGAAAGCCAAGCTAACCTAGCCTTCTCTGAAGGTCCCGGTTATCTGCTGGGCCACGCACAACACAGTCAATATGAAAGATTTGAAAGAAATAAATCGTAAAAGATCGAAAAGAAAACAAAGAGGTCTTATTTCCGAATTCGCGTTTGAGCGTGAACAACAG
>NC_027749.1:32871108-32871288 GCF_000695525.1 Brassica oleracea var. oleracea | reverse complement strand
CATTCCCCCCTCTTCGTCCTAGGTCCTCCTTATATACTCCTCCTTAGGTCGGTTTACCTCTTCTTGGGCCATATTTGTCGCGAAGCGGGTTTTTCCATATTTTCTTCTTCTTTGTGATTATCTTCGGAAATTTGACATTTATCTCTTCCCGCGGATGAGATAAACCGTCATACCAGTCTT
>NC_027749.1:32863170-32870971 GCF_000695525.1 Brassica oleracea var. oleracea | reverse complement strand
TCTTCCAACGGAACCCTGTTTCTTCGCATAGCCGAGGCAGTTGGTGTTAAGTTAACTGTAACCTACTCGACTACGAAGAATAGGAAACTGTTCAAGAGACATAACCTTCCCAACTTCCCGAATACTTTCGATGATGTTTTTTAGACGGAACATTGGTGTCGTATCCACGGACGCGAAGACTGAGTTACGGAAACTTCGGACGGAGATGCATGGTTATGGGATAGGACCGGGTTCGGAATGTTCCACGGAGAATTGGTCGCGCTCGCCGGGAGAGCTGATCCGTGCCACGGTCGAGCTCGCCGGCGAGCCGACCTGCAACACGGTCGTGCTCGCCGGGCGAGCTGCCTCGTGTCACGGCCGAGCTCGCTGGCGAGTCGACCGGCGACACGGTTGTGCTCGCCGGGCGAGCTGGATTGTGTCGCGGCCGATCTCGCCAGCGAGTCGACCGGCAACACGGTCGTACTCGCCCGGCGAGCTTGCTTGTGTCGCGGCCGGGCTCGCCGGCGAGTCGACTGGCAACACGGTCGTGCTCGCCGGGCGAGCTGGCTCGTGTCATGGTCGATCGCAGGGCGATCCGTTTCGGCTATTCGTTTCCTCGGCTTTTGAAGTTTTGAACGAGATTCGATTTTTCTGAGGACTTTCGAATATCGATTCCGTCGTGACCGATTTTGACCCCAACACCCGAGACCAGCAAACAAAAATTCTCACAATAGTTACACAGATATCACAGTGGATTCTCTCATTAACTCGGAATCCCGAACATGGAATTTACAGGCAATTCAGGCTTTGGTTGATCCCCGGGATGTCCAAATTATTGAAAGTATTCCACTGAGTAGGAATCAGCTGGAAGATAGAGATGGATGGGATTTTACTAGCAATAGAAAATACACGGTAAAATTAGGATAACGAGTCTATCCTGATAAGGAAAGACCTTCAGAATTTTATGGACCCACTGTAGATATATTAAAAGCTTTTTGTTGGAAGGTGAAATGCCCTCCGAAAATAAAACACTTCCTATGGCAACTCTTCTCAGGGTGTATAGCGGTTCTGAAAATTCTAAAGGCAAGAGGAATAAATGGAGATATATGTTGTGAAAGATGTGGAGCTCCAGAGGAATCAATAAATCGTGTATTCTTTGAATGTCCTCCAGCACGTCAGGTTTGGACGCTTTCAAAAATACGATCGAATCCTCATATTTTCGCTCTCAGTTCTATTTTCGCAAATATGGATCATCAATTTGCATGGATACTATGGTATATTTGGAAAAGTCAGAACAACAAAGTTTTCAGTAATCTGGATGTTGATCCAAGAGATACGCTTAAATTAGCGAAACTAGAATCAACACTATGGGCAGAGGCACAAGTAGTAAGTGACCAGAGGGTTGCATATCAAGTGCAGGAAAGGATAGTACCATCAATCCCAGGACGATGGTGTTTCATAGATGGTTCCTGGAAAGATAAAGAACAATTTTCAGGACAAAGCTGGTACAGTACTTTAGCGGGTTTCGATGGTTTGTTAGGGGCAAGGAATGTAAGGGCAAGCCTTTCACCTCTTCATTCGGAGATTGAAGCACTAATCTGGGCGATGGAATATATGAGGAATTTAAGGCAATTTCAGGTTACCTTTGCGACAGATTGTTCTCAATTGGTAAAGATGGTTTCAGAATCAGAAGAATGCCCAGCGTTTGACAGTTACCTGGAAGACATTAAGCTTTTGAAGACAAGCTTTTTGAACTCAGAGATCATTCATGTACCTTGGACGAAGAATCAAAAGGCTGATAGTTTAGCACGCAGTGCTAGGAAACAACCGTCTTTCGTCGTTCACATGGATGCGGAGTTACCGGTTTGATTTACAGAGTCAGTATGAGTCTGTAGATGTTTGATGTCAAAAAAAAAAAGGAAGGATTTGTTTAGTTTCAGGAAGGTTTTCCAGAAAATCCAATATTAACAAATTTGAGAAACTTTTTGCTTGGTTACTTGTTTGGCTTACGCATATTGATATCTTTGGTAGGCTCCTCAATTTGCTTATGACATTTCTAGATGATTTCTTGTGCCAGTGAAACTGTGTGATTTTTTTTTGATTTTCAGGAAAGATTTGTATAGTTTCAGAAAAGCTTTCCAGAAAATTCGATGTTAACCAATTTGAATTTTTTTTTACTTGGTTACGCAGGATAGTAACACGCTGGGAAATTCATTACCTCTCAAACTAACACTGTCTGAGCTGAAATATCATATTGGTTCAGAGCCAAGGAAAAAACAGTTGGAGATTTATGTTGCTTATTGAATTTTTTTAGATTTCGAATGTAACAAGAAAGCATTTTACATATTCTGGATGACTTTACAAAACCAAAAAAAATAGAAAAAATGTTATAGACGATTGGAAAGCATTTGATAATTTTTGGATTTGCTTCCAGAAATAATATTTTAGTGTATTTCTATCTAGCAACGTTTAAACTTAAAAACAAAATTAGATCAAAAACTAAGTGAGTTTCAGGTTTAGCAAGAATAATGGTTTAGACGCTAGGCTGAGGAGCATCATCTGTTATAGTCAAACAAATAAATTTAATTAAACCTAAATTATATATTATAAAGTTGGAAAATATTTGGCAATTTTTGGATAGGCTTCCAGAAATAATAACATGCATGATTCAAATTGTTTTGGAAGATTTAATATATAATTAGGATAACTATCCTGAATAGTGCTTAGTTGATATAAAATAACAAACCTTAACACACAATCAACATATTCCATGGAAAGCTCTAAACTTGCCGATGAAACTTCTGAGTTTACAAGTATTTTCTATGGAGATTGGGGGAAAATCTTCAGCAATAATTTTCAACTCTAAAGAAATTCCATAGCTCAAAGTTATATCTTCCTATTGAATACGGAAATTTTCAGAAACCATCTTAAGTACATCTTCATACTGAAGATCTTCTTCTAAGTGAACAAACGACGCAGTCATATTCTTATGAACATAGAACTTTCACCGGAAAGATTCCATTGAACTCCATTCTTCACAAACACAAAACATTCAATCATATTTCTAAAATCTGTTAAAAATATCAAAACCAAATCTCAATTGATCAACCAGAGATACATTTAACTAAATATTCCAAATTAAATACTGAAGATCTTTTTCTAAGTGAATAAAAGATGTAGTCATATTCTTATCAACATAGAACACTCACTGGAAAGATTCCTTTGAACTCCATTCTCCACAAATACAAAAAACTTCAACCATATTTTGAAAATCTGTTAAAAATATCAAAACCAAATCTCAAAATGATCCACCACATAGACATTTAACTAAATATTCTAAAACAACTCAAAAAATTGTAAGTCTGGAAAGTGAAGATGACGACAATCCAATTTTAAAACAACTAGAAAATCCAATTGCAGTAACATATCATCAATTTATAATAAACATGAAATGATGATACCTTGATCAGATGCAGAGACACGGAATAATGAGATGTGGAGACGACGGCGGATTGTAGATGATGAGGAGACGGTGATGGATCCGAGACGTGATGGCGCAATGCGGAGACGACAATGGCGCGATGCGGAGACGACGATGGAGACGATGCAAAGACGACGATGGAGACAATGCGGAGACGATAGCGGAGACACAACGGAGATGACGATGCGGAGACGATGGACGACGACACAGCTTTGTCTTCATGAAAAGCTTTATTAAGTTTTCAAAATGTTTTAATTTTTGTTATTATATAATTTAGGTTAAATTAACATTGGGGATAATATAGTAATTGACCATCATTAAATGAAACATTTTTGTGACTTTGGGGCATGAGGTCTATATTTGGAAGAAAAACTTGGTTTAGTGCCATCTAGGACTATTTCTAGATTATAAACTAATAATTTAACAAGAAATATCGTTATAAAAATTTACCATAAAAATTGCTTTTAAAGATTCGATTTTTCTTTTACAACAAAAACCAATTTATTAATTTTTATTTTTGGAAACATGACTGTATTTACCTATTTATTAATTATTGTTTTTTTTGTCTTCAACATAAACATATTCAACTAACACTTTGGTAACCAAATTATAAATTTTGTGTCCACATAGACAAAATAAAAAGCCCTTATATTCTAAGTCCTAAGAACATGTGTGAACCAAAAATTAACGAAGCTAACTTTTACTTGATGAATATGTCTAGGTGGATTGCAAAGTCATTTTCCCAAAACCATTTTCACCAACCCACAACAATGTGATGCAAATGTGACGCTGAATTATCGATTATTTTTCACACTCCATCGCCCATATTAAGACTTCCATTTCCGCATGCAAAGGTGAAAGAGAAGCTGTACTATTTTTGGCACTCATCAAACTATCAAAACCTTCTAAAGATGCAAAATTTCAAATGCTCAATATTTTAAGATTGTGTCGTTGTACGAGATGATGTTTTATGTGTTTTTCTCGTTTGGTTGATATTTTTATGTTTTGTGTGTACCTGCCTTGACCCTTTTTCCATTTATGTTTAATATTATCGGCTACGTTTAATATTACTGGCTAAGATAACTATTATCTGATATCTATCGGATTGTTCGGTTTGTCAATGTATAGTAGAATCAACCAAAGATTGCATGTATGATTCATATAGGAGAACCACAATTAAACACCTAAATCAATGTTAACACATGACCCTACACATAAACAATAATCTTACACTATGAAAACTTGTATAATAATTCAGATAATGTTTTATCTAGTTAAATATGTTATTTTCGTTAATGAGATAACATATAATAAATCGGATAATACAAATTATATCAGTGAATAAAACAATATGCATACTTTGGAGGTTGTACTTGACAACAAATTATGAACATTATACGAGTAGTAAGCGGCTCTATGTTGAATATAGTTAGATATCTCTTACATTGTTATGTGAACACCTATATCACGAATAACACAACACTCTACAGATAAACAATAATCCTACAATATAACCACATGCACAATAACCATGATAATCTTTTATGTAGCCACGACATGTTGTTTTCATTGATAAGATAACATATTAAAAATCAGATAGGACAAATTATATATGTAGATAAAACAAAAATGCATTTTCATAATTTGGGCTTGACAGCAGATTATGACATTTATACCATTACTATGCGTATACAAGTTTGAATCCATTTAAGGAAAACTGGATAAACAAAATACTTCTGAATTATACCCAAATAATTAAGGTGCTCTCGGTTAAATATAGTCAGATATCCTTTAGATTTTTCAATTTGAAAATGACTGCAACAACATGTTATATGAATCGTATTACGGGAAAAAAACAAGTAAGCAGCTATAATACCTCCCAAGCACCAAAACCTGCACACAACAATAGTCACATAACCTGACTATCGAGTAGAACAATAATCCATAAAATATTTTATGTTACCAATGACATAAATATTCATTATAAAGATAGCATATAGCAAAACATATAACATTTAATGTATCCGTTCATAAATCCAAATTTTCACTCTGAATTATTTTTTGACAAATAAGCTTTAGGAAGTGGTACATATCATCTCAGTTTGTATATCCCTTAGATCCCAAATCGGAAAAGGAGAGAAGCTTTGTGCATAACATTAAGGAATCGTCATTGTAGCATCGTGAATTCACACAGATCAGATGTGCAACTTTTATATCCTTAGCATAGTCACTGTTTATATAGACCTTAAAAGATAATCAAAATTTTGGGAAAAATACAAACTCTAACATGCCATTCGATTCTATACTGAATGCAATATGACTATCCGGCTTGTTCCCCTCAAATTTGATTTCTAAGGACAATAAGAGCCCTGAACATATTAGATTGCAAGTTTGAATGAATCTCCCCAGAACTTCATGTCAGTGATTTGTGTCAGCGTATCTTGCCAAATCCTGTTGTCAGATGGTTTCTATATCAATAGATATAGGGGTTGAGATGACATTTACAAATATGTACAAGAGGGATGGTCATCTGCCAAAATACGAGAGATGTCTTGTATATGAGACTCAAATTTTTTTAAAAAAATGTTTTCTTGCATTTTGTTTAAATTTCAGTTGTAAGCATAATTTTTAGAATATTTCAATACAAAAATATTAAAAAAAAAAAAAAGAAATATTATCGACTCTCTCCTAGGGTTGAAAAGTACATATGTTTCATAACTTCTCTTTGTAGGTTAACTACCCAATATTACCTACAAACATAACAGTTATGTCCTCCTATCTGAAACTTATTACAAAATTGCCTTTACTTCTTCAGTGACTTGTCGTCTCCATCTCCACTTGGATCTTCACATGGATCTCCACATTTGATCCAATCAAATTCGCTTCTCTCTCTGTTGTATATAAAATAGTCTCATAGATACCAGAAATGCCAGGCCTAGTCTCAGTGAAAACGCCAGCCAATGCGCCACAGCTACATGTAGCCGTCCCAGACACACATCCTCACGGATCCGATTAAGAACCTTTACCTGGTAGATTGCCAAAAAGGAGTCCCCGGAAGTCTCCTCCGCTGCAGTACTCAACGTCGACAATCCCTCTCTCGAAAGCCTTGATTTTGGCCCTTTCCTCATCAAGCTAGCTCGAGACGCTATAGCTTCAAGTGAAGGTCCAAACGAAGCTTTAGACTACGCTATCCGCGCAACGAAATCGTTTGAGAAATGTTTTCTCCTCCCATTCCCAGCGGAAGTGATAGTGAACATTTTCTCGATCTCGCCATGAGTCTCCACGTTCTCGCCCCTATCCACTGCAGTATCGGCCGATTAAGATGAAGCAGTCATGCCGCTCGAGCGAGTTATTCATGTTACGGATCTGACCCGTGGACCCGACCACTCTCTAGCTGCGTTTTCCAGGCATATGCAACTCGGTGACATGTTTTCGATGTTATGTCAGATCGATAGATCAATAACTTGCTACGAAGAGGGTCTTAAGATTCAGAGCCAGACTCTTGGCGATACGGATACACGAGTTGGAGAAACTTGCAGGTTCTGTCATTTATTGATTAGCCAATTAAACAATGCCACATGGCTAGTGTCTGAAACTCCCTTCTAATATGTTTTCTGGTACGGGAACCGAAATTCGCACTGTCGATTTCCGTTTAAATAAGGAAACTAGGAAAACCCTAATTTCTCAGAGGACCCGGATATCTGCTAATTACCACACATCAAGCAATCGGAACACGAGAATAACAACGATAAGAATAAGAAATCGAAAAAGATAGCAAAGTAGATCTTATTCCGACTCTGCGTATGAGCGTTTACAACAAGGTATAAGCCTGGGCTCGAGAGCTGTCGGCGAGATTCCTAGTTCTAGCAACCCTAAGACGGCTAAACCTAATTGAGTCGCAGCTCGAAATAACAAAAACGGAAAATTGCCTAAATTGCTCTAAGTGCTAAGTTAGCTCTGAAAAGTCCTCAGCCATGCTCCTCGCCTAGGACTCCTTATATACTAGCTCCAAGGTTGGTTTACGCTTTTACTCTTCTACCCTCAAGCCGTCATAGCATAAAAATGGAGATATTCCATTTTTTCCGTTCTTCGTAATTATCTTCAAAATTTCGTATTTATCCGCGGAAACTTGACATTTATCCTTCCTTGTGGACCAACCGTAAACCGTGCTGTGGTTTACGGGCTTTTGGTTAAGAAATCATAGGATGGGCCTCGAGTCGTGTTTTAGATCCCTTTGGGCCTCTGACTCGAAGTTTTACTACGAATTCTTTTTGAAAAAGAACGAACTTTCCGCGGTTTCTAATCCGCGAAGTTTGATCGATGTTAGAATGGCGGGGAATC
>NC_027749.1:32854471-32856241 GCF_000695525.1 Brassica oleracea var. oleracea | reverse complement strand
CCGAATCTGCGTATGAGCGTTTACAACAAGGTATAAGCCTGGGCTCGAGAGCTGTCGGCGAGATTCCTAGTTCTAGCAACCCTAAGACGGCTAAACCTAATTGAGTCGCAGCTCGAAATAACAAAAACGGAAAATTGCCTAAATTGCTCTAAGTGCTAAATTTGCTCTGAAAAGTCCTCTGCCATGCTCCTCGCCTAGGACTCCTTATATACTAGCTCCAAGGTTGGTTTACGCTTTTACTCTTCTGCCCTTAAGCCGTCATAGCATAAAAATGGAGATATTCCATTTTTCCCGATCTTCCAATTATCTTCAAAACTTCCGTATTTATCCGCGGAAACTTGACATTTATCCTTCCTTGTGAACCAAGAGTAAACCGTGCTGCGATTTACGGGCTTTTGGTTAAGAAATTGTAGGATGGGCCTCGAGTCGTGTTTTAGATCCCTTTGGGCCGTCTTCCGACTCGATACGTTTACTACGAATTCTTTTTGAAAAAGAACGAACTTTCCGCGGTTTCTAATCCGCGAAGTTTGATCGATGAATTTGAATAGCGGAAAACATGGACTGAGCTTGCTACGGTCTTCGGGAGATAGCATTCGAAGGTTTGACGAGAATGCATGGATTGATGTCGTATCGATGTTCGGAAGGGTTCAATCGCTACACAGCGACTGAACTTCGGCTCGAGCCCGGTTGCTACGTAGCGACCGAGCGGGACGAACGCTCGGTCGCTACGTAGCGACTGGGCTTTGGCTTGAGCTCGGTCGCTATGTAAGGACCGAGCGGGACGAACGCTCGGTCGCTACGTGGCGACCGAGCGGGACGAGCGCTTGGTCGCTACGGAGCGACCGAGCTTTACGTAGCGACCGAGCTTTGGCTCGAGCTCGGTCGCTACGTAGCGACAGAGCTTTGACTCGAGCTCGGTCGCTTCGTAGCGACCGAGCTTTAGCTCGGACTTGGTTGCTACGCAGCGACCGGACAGCGTGTATGCGTGGTAATTACGCAACGGTCGAGCGTGGTACGAAAGTTACATCTTCCTTTTAACTATCTCTTTCGGAAATACGATCTCCGAGGATTTTTGGGTGGTAATTCCGTCGTACCCGCTTTTTACCCCAACAGTTAGCCCCCCAGCCCGTTAGGATCATGCATCGTAGGATCCTAGCGTGAGGTTAGGCATGTTCGGCATGTTAGGCATGATGGATGGAATTAATATCCGAAAGTCCGAGCTTGAACAGTAAATCCTCATGCTTATAAGAAGGGAGGTAACTTGTTTCATAATTTTTTCACTTTCTTGTCTTTCTCTAAGATCTTTCTTAAGAAAAATTTTTCTTTCTTTCTCTCCACCCTTTTCCTCTATTTTCTTATGAGAAGTTTAAAGATGTCGAGCAAGAAAAAGATTATGAAAAAAGGGTCTTCATCCGCGAGTGCTTACGAAGAGCTCATTGTTCCGAAGATGGAGTTCGTGCCTCACTCGGTACATCCTGCCAAGAACGAGGCATGGTGGGTTGCTAATTATGGCTCGTTGACCCCTCCCAAGGGGAAGTCATTCCCGGTCCTGACCCATCATGGAGTCGAGAAAGGGGATGCAAGCAGGAGTACCGACGAGTTTCTCGCGATCATGCGATCGTTCTACCATATCCCGGATGCTGTGGAGTTCCGGGTTCCTCGCCGTGGGGAATGTGCTAACAGCCCCCCAGAGGGTTACTTCACTTGCTACGAGGCGTTCGTAGTGCGTTGTCACCTATGGTTCCCAATACCCGAAATTCTCGTCCGAGT
>NC_027749.1:32853670-32854014 GCF_000695525.1 Brassica oleracea var. oleracea | reverse complement strand
TTAAGAAGTTCATTTCGAACTTCAACTCGTGGAAGAAGTTCTTTTTCTTTGTTCGTATAGACGCTGCGTCCGTCGAAGAGAGTTGCATTCCACTGTTCCGGAGGTTGCCGAATGATCGTCCCTTCATCAACCCTCTTGCTCCGTTTCCTGAGGACATCATTGTGGTGAGGGATCTTCTCAGAAACGGTCCTTTCTTCTGGACTTCTTTTACGCCGAAGAGGGTTCGGAAGTCACTGAGATTCGTGCAACCCGGTCCTGCTTTGGCTACGGACACGGGAAGCGACTCCGAATCTGACGACCAGAATCCCGTCGAAGCTCCAACAGCTGTGCCGGAGTCGAGCTCT
>NC_027749.1:32853031-32853537 GCF_000695525.1 Brassica oleracea var. oleracea | reverse complement strand
CTATTCCGGATTTCGATGATTTCTTTGCTGATCTGCCGCCGGGTTTCGATGCTCCTCCTCCTTCGAAAGAATCGGCGAGGCCGAGAGTCATTGTGGAAGGATCTCGTATCATCAATGGGGTTAGTTTTTTGAGAATTTTTTGGTGATTGTCCTATGTATATATATATTTATAACATGTCAATCGATTTTGCAGGGCCTGAGCTTGCTGGGCTTGGCCATTGAGGCGGCCCATAGAGAGGCCATGGTCTACCGCTTCAAAGCGGAGAAAGCGGAGCGGGATCTCGCTCGCGTGCAAGGATTTGTACGGGCCTGTTTTGGCCGTTTTTATCGTTTATCGGGATTGGCCGTTTGTGGCTTTGAATCCCCTTACCGTTTTACGCGGTTATTTATATGATGAACGTTTTCGTTTTCGAGTTTTCCTGAGTAGGTTTGAAGTAAATATGAGTTGTCGTCTCATATTTAATTCCGATGAGACGTTCAATCTGTTGGTTCGTTCGTGATTTTCG
>NC_027749.1:32850095-32850208 GCF_000695525.1 Brassica oleracea var. oleracea | reverse complement strand
CCTAAGATGGCTAAACCTAATTGAGTCGCAGCTCGAAATAACAAAAACGGAAAATTGGCTAAATTGTTCTAAGTGCTAAGTTTGCTCTGAAAAGTCCTCTGCCATGCTCCTCG
>NC_027749.1:32849537-32849977 GCF_000695525.1 Brassica oleracea var. oleracea | reverse complement strand
TTCCGTATTTATTCGCGGATACCTGACATTTATCCTTCCTTGTGGACCAAGCGTAAACCGTACTGCGGTTTACGGGCTTTTGGTTAAGAAATCGTAGGATGGGCCTCGAGTCGTGTTTTAGATCCCTTTGGGCCGTCTTCCGACTCGACACGTTTACTACGAATTCTTTTTGATAAAGAACGAACTTTCCGCGGTTTCTAATCCGCGAAGTTTGATCGATGAATTTGAATAGCGGAAAACATGGACTAAGCTTGCTACGGTCTTCGGGAGATAACATTCGAAGGTTTGATGAGAATGCATGGATTGATGTCCTATCGATGCTCGGAAGGGTTCAATCGCTACACAGCGACTGAATTTTGGCTCGAGCCCGGTTGCTACGTAGAGACCGAGCGGGACGAACGCTTGGTCACTACGTAGCGACCGAGCTTTGGCTCGAGCTC
>NC_027749.1:32833989-32849366 GCF_000695525.1 Brassica oleracea var. oleracea | reverse complement strand
TTATCTCTTTCGGAAATACGATCTCCGAGGATTTTCGGGTGGTAATTCCGTCGAAACCGTTTTTGACCCCAACACTTAGCAGAAGCTTATGTTTAAGAAATGCAGTTCAATAAAGCAGAAGCTTATGTTTAAGAAATGCAGTTCAATAAAGCAGAAGCTTATGTTTAAGAAATGCAGTTCAATAAAGCAGAAGCTTATGTTTAAGAAATGCAGTTCAATAAAGCAGAAGCTTATGTTTAAGAAATGCAGTTCAATAAAGCAGAAGCTTATGTTTAAGAAATGCAGTTCAATAAAGCAGAAGCTTATGTTTAAGAAATGCAGTTCAATAAAGCAGAAGCTTATGTTTAAGAAATGCAGTTCAATAAAGCAGAAGCTTATGTTTAAGAAATGCAGTTCAATAAAGCAGAAGCTTATGTTTAAGAAATGCAGTTCAATAAAGCAGAAGCTTATGTTTAAGAAATGCAGTTCAATAAAGCAGAAGCTTATGTTTAAGAAATGCAGTTCAATAAAGCAGAAGCTTATGTTTAAGAAATGCAGTTCAATAAAGCAGAAGCTTATGTTTAAGAAATGCAGTTCAATAAAGCAGAAGACTTGTGCAAGAAGACTCTAGAGATCCAGTGTGCGCATAGTGAACCTGCCTCGCTCGAGGAACCGGCCGATATGAGGCTGATGGCAATCATCTGTGAGGCTAAAAGAAACTTCGAGAATGCCCTCGAGCACCTTGTGCTTGCCAGTATGGCCATGATTGCTAGCAGGAAAGAATCTGAGGTTGCATCAATCGATGTCAGCATTGGGAACATGTACATGTCGCTTTGCCGGTTTGATAAATCTGTGTTTTCATACAAGCATGCTCTCACTATGTTCAAGTCCTCTAAGGGAGAGACTCATCCTACGGTAGCGTCATTGTTTGTCAGATTGGCTAAGCTTTAGTTTAGGACAGGGAAACTTCGTGAGTCCAAGTCTTATTGTGAGAACGCATTGAGGATATACAATAAGCCGGTGCCTGAAGAACTGTGGAGGAGATTGCTGGTGGGTTAACCGAGATCTTTGTTACTTATGAGTCTGTGGATGAAACTGAGAAAGCATTGAAGCTGCTTAAGAAGTCAATGAAATAGCTTGAGGATAAACCATGACAGTAGAGTGCATTTGCAGGTAAAAAAATTGATTAAAGCCATATATGTTCTTCTAGAATAATCCTAGAGATAATGGATCTGAATGCTCTGAGGATTTTTTATGCGCAAGTAGATTGTGATCAGACAATATAAGAATAGAAGTCTTGAGTCATAGCATGTATATTGGCATGAGATGATCAAATCTTATCTACATATAGCTTTTGTTATATTAGTTTTGCTTTCTATGTAAATGACTTGCATGGTTAGAGGCACGGATGGGAGTAATGTATTACACGTTGGGGAGGTATGAGGACACAAGGAACGCGTTTGAGAGCGCTGTGACAAAGCTGCATTCAGCTGGTGAGAAATCTGCCTTGTTCGGAGTTGTATTAAACCAGATGGGACTGGAATACGTTCAGCTTTTCAAGATCGATGAAGCTGGTGAACTTTTTGAAGAAGCAAGAGAGATTCTCGAACAAGAATGTGGTCCTTGCGATCAGGACACTCTTGGTGTTTACAGCAACCTTGCTGCTACTTACTACGCCATGGAAAGGTAATAATAACGTCTTATGAAATCTCTCTGATTTGAAACTGGTTCAAATATTTATGATAAGTTTGTAATTTTTCAGGATAGAAGATGCGATTGAGATACTAGAGCAGCTTCGGAAGCTGGGAGAGGAGAAGCTTGGGACTGCAAATCCGGATTTTGAGGATGAGGAGAAGCGTTTGGCCGAGCTTTAGAAGGAAGTGGGGCGGTCACAGAACTACAAAGCCAAGTAGCTACATAATCTGATCGATCCATACGCAAGACCTCCTAAGAAAGAGGCTTCTGCTAAGAAATTGCCCAGCCTCGATTTTAAGTTCCGAAGAACAAAAAATGTATCCATATATTATAAATCATTCACATATATATCATTATTATTATTATTATTATTATTATTATTATTATTATTATTATTATTTTATTTCATCTTTTTTATATCATAAATTTGAGGCTGATAATAAGTAATGAATACTTTCTTGCATAGTGTTATTATTTGAGTTTGGTGAAATACTGCCAAGTTGGTAAGCTGTTTGTTTGAGTTTGCGAATTTCTTTAGTTTAATTCCTTTGTCGATAATTATATTTCTTCATTTCCCACTCTTGCTTGTGCTCATCGTTTGTGCAATTGTTCAGAAGCATCGATTTTTGCAAGTCTTTGGGCTTCTTCGCTTGTAGAAGATTGATTTTCGGATCATTCAAATTGCATCGCAAACTTCATTGAGTTTTTTTTGTCATCTGTTTTTTGTAAGTTGAAAATCAGATCCTTACAAGCATTCTTGACACACAATGATTGCATGCACTTACAAACATCAAAGACCCGCGATCATAGACCTGAAATTCTAAAGCCACCCACATAAAGCATTAAATCACAAAAACATTGGTCTGCTGAGAATGCAAAACTGACACAGACAATCTACTTCAATACAACCAAGTTACATATCATGTAGCATACTCATAGAAGGATAGACTTTCTTACCATCAAAAATGTGTTTCAATCAGTGGCATGTGACTAAGTTCTACCTTTCTTAGTTACATTTTGAGAGATGAGAAGACCCTCAATTGGATGCTTTCTTTTCCAAAACAATCCTCCACCATTCAATATCCTTCAATGCCAAAAGTAGTTCTGAAGTTTAGAACTTGTAAGTTGTAATATGCTATTTGATAGGTTTGGTGACAATGTGGTTTGGTCACAATGCCTACTAGGCAATGGTCTTCAATGGCAAAAATAACCCGATTAAGTTTATGCCTTGCCACACCTTGTATTGTCCACAACAGCTTTACGAAGTCATTGCTGGAAACATTTGTCTGCTATGAAAAAGAACTTCCCCCATGTGATCCCTAACCATCTACGAAATCCTCTTCCCATTCATGATACAGGTGGAGGACTCCACTTGCTATTTCCACAGTGGTTTTGGATTGTTATTTATACCTCTTCATGTGTTTCAAATTCTTGAGCAAAGATCCAGAAGTCTACTTTTTTTTTTCGTTTTTCCCGCAATCTCATTTTCCAAAAAGCCATTTCTATCAAAGCAAATACTATTTCTGTTTTTCCACAAAAAACTCCCAGAAAAAAATTATGTGGTTTTCGGGAGGCAACCTTCTTATTTTCTTTAAGCATACGAGATGATTGAAATTAGAGATGAAATATGTACATAACTCAGTTTGCCATAATAGGTTCTGAATTTAGGAACTTGTAAGCATGCCATTTGATAGGTTTGGTGACAATGCCTACTAGACAATGATCTTCAATGGCAAAAATGACCCGATGAAGTTTATGACTTGTCACACCTCGTATTGTCCACAATAGTGTTTCGAATTTAGCATCATGCCTTGAATTTGCTGGAAATATTTGTCTGCTATGCAGAAAAACGTCTCCCATGTGATCCCGAACAACCCACAAGCCTCCTCCTATTTGTAATTGTGAATTCCTCTCGGTGCCAATGCTGCACTTGAGTCATGATAACGGTGGAGGACTCCACTCGCTACTTCCACATTTTTTTGGACTATTACCTGTACCTCTTTCTCCTTTCCAAATTCTTGAACCAAGATCCAAAAATCTGTTTTTTCACTTTTCCTGTAATCTCATTTGCATAAATCCATTTCTAGCAAAAAAAAAATATTTCTCTTTTTCCACATAAACTATCTAGAAAAAAATCTGCGGATCTCAGAGAGCAATCTTCTTATTTTCTTTAAGCATAAAAGAATTATCTTGAAAGAATTATCTCTTTGGGAAGTATCTACTTTTGAAAACATGAGCACATAGAGATTTGGGTTGATCGATGATCCTCCAAGCCTGTTTTGCCAATACGGATTGGGTGAACCGGTGAATGTATTTGAATTCCAAACCAGTTTGTTCCTTTTCCAGACAAAGCTTGGTACAAATCATCTAATGTACCTTCTTTATGTGCACCAATGCACGCCACCAGAAATATGTCATTGACTTTGTCAAAATCATACAATATTTCGTGGTCATTTTAAAGCATGATATGGCATATACTGACATTACCGTAGCTAATTTTGAAAGCATTACATAGCATATACAGGCATTGTCGTAGCTACCACCTTGAGTAATATCTAATCCTAACAAACCAATTGCACATGCGGTTTTCCCGTCTTTCATACATATATATATATGTATCTCAACATTTCTGTTTTAACCCACTGAAACATTCATGCAGTTCCAAATAGTTCCATGTGCCTCCTTTTTGAATACCAATGATACTCTTGATCTTTTCCTTCAACTCATGGGAAATTTTTAAAAGAACAAAACATGTTTGTGTTTGATCATGAATCTGTCTCTAACACAACACAAGTTTGTATAAAGAATAACTCTCTTTGTTAATGCTTAAAAAATAGCTCAAAACTGTACACTTAAATCAATATCAATGTCACCACTAGACATCAATATATATAGCAACAGAAAACTTATATTTCCTGTAGTAATTAGATAACTCCTAATAGTATAAGGATTGTAATAAGCATATTTCCTAAACCGACATGTTAAAGGAAACTTAGGCTCCAAGCTATCTTTGAAGTTTACCCAACATTCATCCCTTTAAGTTTTAAGTTAGCTTTAGAGAAGTTTTGATCCGATCAGGCTTCTCATCATCGTGAAATTGATTCTCGCTAGGGCCTTTGTTAGTATGTCCGCACATTGATCTTAACTAGCTAAATGTTCAACCTCGATTTCACCATTCTCAATACATTCTCGAATGAAATGGTATCTTTGATGAATATGTTTGCTTTGACCATGGAATACTGGATTCTTTGTAAGTGCAATGGCAGAATTGTCGTCTATACGAATAAGAAACTTCATGCATGCTTCATCCATGATTTCACTCAACAAGTCTTGAAGCCAAATTGCTTGCTTTACTGCTTCGGTTGCAGCCATAAACCCGGCTTCACATGAGGATAAGGCTACTGTGTTTTGCTTCTGAGAACACCATGTGGCGAGCTACCAAAGTAAAACACATGCCAGTCATGCTTCGTCCAACATCCGGATCAACATTATGGCTACTATCACTATAGCCAATTATCGTCTTTGATCCATCTCGCTTGTAACTCACCCCGTAAGATATTGTCTGTCGTAAGTACCTTAAGATTCTCTTCAAAGCCACATTGTGCGACTCTTTTGGATTGTGCATGTACCAGTTGGCTAATAAGACTGAGAAGGAAAGGTCTGGTCTAGTGTGTAGAAGATATCTTAGGCAGCAGATTCTTCTTCAATACATTGTAGGATAAACTTCGGGTTCTTCGTCTTGAGCTTTAGATAACTTCAAATCGAACTACATTGGTACGTGAGTGGGATTGCAAGTCTCCAGGCCATAATACTTTAGAATCCATCATGTATAAGCTTCAAGTTTGATCTTTATTCCCTTATTACTTTGTTCAACTTCAATGCAAAGATAATAGGTAAGCTTCCCAAAGTCTGACATCTCGAACTTTGAAGACATTCCAGCTTTAAATTCTTAGATAATCTTCAATGTATTACCAGTAACAAAGAGAGTGTCGACATTCACGGACACAATAAGAAGTTTTCTCCTTCTTTCTTTCGATACATATAAATCTCTTTTAAACATGTTTTAAAATTCATACCTTTCAAAATCTGATATAGCTTAGTGTTCAATGCGCGAGGGGCTTGACGTAAGCCATATAGTGCGTTCGAGAGTTTGAAAACCTTATGTTCTTCTTCCTTGTTTTCAAATCCTTTGGGTTGAGACACATAAACGTCTTCATTTAACTGACGGTGTAAGAAAGAATTTTTGGCATCGAGATGGTGAATCTTCCAACCGTGAGATGCTGCTAAACCTACTAGTAGCCTGATTGTTTCAATCCGTTCTACTGGTGCGAATGCATCATCGAAATAAATTCCACCCTTTTGTGACTAATTTTGCATTAAACTTGTTGATGAAACCATCTGCGTTTCTTTAAATACCCACATGAGACCAATCACTTTCACTCGTCCTGGTTTATCAACCAAGGTCCAAGTATTGGTTTTGTTGATCGAATCAATCTCATCAACACACGCCAATGTCCATTCAACAAAGTCTTTTGCTTCTTCATACGTCATTGGCTATTCATTGATGGATAAGAGAAAAAAAACTCACACTCTATGTCAGCTAGAAGTACATAGTCATTAAGATATTCACGACGTTTTACTTCTGTCTGATCATATTAGTTGACATTGAACAAATTCAACTTCTTCAGTTTCTTCTTCCTCTTATTCTTGTTCTAGTTCTTGCTGAGGTTGAACAGGATCAAAAGTATTAGAATATTCATTATTCTCGTCTTGAAGATTTCCAATACGGTCCAAGACCTTCATCAATAACATCTCCCACGTTATTTGAAAAATATTTGGATTGTCTCCACCGTCTCCCTTCCAATTCCCAACTAGTATTCTCACTGAAGATCACATCACAACTTACAATGATTCTTCTAGTTGAGGGGTTGTAGAGTTTGTATACCTTGGATCTTGGTTCTATTCCGAGGTGTACAAGCGCTTGAGATCGATTGTCTATCTTCCTTAGATGCTCAAACTCGATTTTTTCATGAGAAAAAAATCCAAACACTATAAGATGTCATATGCTTGGTTTCTTGTTCTTTAAGCATTTGTAAGGTGTTTGATTCTTCAGTGCTTTTTGGGAACACGGTTAATAAGATATGTAGAGTGTCGAATTGCCTCTCCTCACATGAATTTTGACACCTTCATTGCTTTAAGAATACTCCTAGTTATCTCCATTAGTGTGCGATTTCTTCTTTCCATTACTCCGTTTTGCTGTGGAGTGTAAGGAGCTGTTAAGTGTCGCTTAATTTCATTTTGATTGCAGTAACTTTGGAATTCTAATGAGGTGAACTCTCCACCTCTGTCTGTTCATAAGTTCAAAATCATCTTCCGAAGCTCTTTCTCTACATGCGCCTTGAACCACTTGAATATTTCAAATGCTTCACCCTCTTCTTTTAGCAATACCGTCCACATATATGTTGTGTAGTCATCAAGGATTACAAAGATATACTTGTTTCGTGCAGGTGTAGCAGGTGATATCGGTCCGTACAAGTCTCCATGAAGGAGCTCCAATGCATGTGAAACCCGAAACTGAGTTGCTTTTCGGAAGACCTTGTGTGCCTGTTTACCAACCATACATGTCTCGCATAGCTCCTTCTCGAGCTCTATATTTGGCAGACCGTGTACCATCTCGTGTGTTGACATCTTTTTGATGGTTTTTAATTTTATATGACCAAGCCTTGCATGCCACTTCCATGTTTCCTCTTCTATCTTCGAATGTAGGCAAGTTAGTTTTCCAATCTTGAGACTGATCTTGTATAATATGTTAGGAGATCTCATAACTTTTACCAAAAGTCTTCCACTAGAGCCATGTAATGCTAGATAGTCTAGCCTCATTCTAACATCACAGCCATACTCGGTAGCTTGTCCTAGACTTAGGATGTTGCTTTTTAACCCGGGGATGTAGTAGATATCGGTTCAAAGTTTTTGTTCTCTAGTTTTTTCCTAGAAAATGATTGATGTTTTTCCATCGATGTCTACACAAGATCCATCTACAAACTTTACTTTACCTTTTATGTTTTCATTTAATTCTGAGAAGAATGATTTTACTCCAGTCATATGATTGCCAGAACCGTTATCTAAGTACCACATTCCATCTTCTGCTTTATTCGTCTTGTACATCTTTGGCATTACATTTTTTCCAAACACATTCTCATGCATGTATAGTGCTGCATCTGCTTCAGTTTTATTTAACTCTTTGAGTCTCTGTTTTCCATCTGGACAAACTGAAGCAAAGTGTCCAGTTTTGTCACAATGATAACACACAAGATCAGGTATTTCTTTCTTTTCTTTATTTCGATCATGTGTATTGAATCTACTACGGCCTCTTCCCCAAAAACCTCTTTTGCGTCCTCTTCCTCATCCTCTTGAGCTTTCGCATCTCGTTTGATTGTTGTGAGACTCTGTTTTTGTAAACTTGTTCTCTTGTGTGTCATTATGACTACTAACGTCATCAAGTATAAGCTCCTCATATGCCTTAAGCCATCTTACTATATCTTCTAGACCTGTTTTGTTCAAATTTAGGACCTGCTCAAGTGATCCTATGATTTATATATACTTGGCCCGCGGCAAACTCTAAAGTAACTTCTTCACCATCCTTGATTCTTCAACATTTTCATCTAGGGCTGCGGCTCTTGAAGCCAATTCTTATATCTTTCCAGCGAACGTATCAATAGTTTCCGAATCTTTCATTCTCATATATTCGAATTCAGACATCAGAGTTTGTAGTCTAGTCTCTCTAACTCGATCTTCTCCAAGGTGCCTCGCCTTGATTGCATCCCATATGTCTTTAAGCGAATCTAGATTAACAACTTGTAATATTAGATTCTCTAATGCAATTGCTACGTCGTTCTTCTCTGCCTCAGGTGACCCATAATCTATGGTTTTGCATACCTTGTGAACCCGTAAAGTCACTTTCATCCTCATTGACCATACAATGTAGTTCGATGCGGTTAACGTCGGACAGAGTACCGACGATGCCATAAGCTCCTTCGACTTCGTTGGAGGTTTTGTATCTCCCATGTCTCGAGCGTCTCTTGTCGTCGACTTCTCTGATATCAAAAACACGTTTGTGTTTGATCACGAATTTGCCTTGAACACAACACAACTTTGTATAATGAATCTCTCTTTGATAATGCTTTGAAAATCGCTCAAAACTAAACATTCGAATCTATATATGTTACAACCCGACATCAATATATATAGCAATAAATAACTCATATTTTCTGTAGTAATTAGATATAAGAATTGTAATAAGCTGATTTCCTAAACCGGCTTGTTAAAGGAGACTTAGGCTCCAAGCTATTTTTGAAATTTACCCAACAATTTTACATCGAAGGTCACTGCTGATTTTGCCACATTTACTTTATGTCATGTTGCCTTCCCATAGATTTCCACTGAAAGCGGAGCTTGCTCTTCATTAACTTGACATACCAACTGTTTGTTATCAGCAAAGAGATATGATGGATCATAGACCCTTTGTCTGAGAATTGCAAATTTTGCAATTTATTTTCTTGTCAACTTCTGACAATAGATAAATGAACAAACAGGAAATATGACAAAACGTCTCTCTATCTTCATCCTCTGCCAGATGTGATTTTTTTAAAAACGTTTTATCATAAATTAGCAAAAAATTAAAAATCACAAAATAATATTTATTAAATAAAAAATTAGATTATTAATAACTATAACCCCTAGATAAATATTAAACCGTACATCCTAATACATAAAATTCAATATAATATATATATCTCGCATGATTTATTATTTTTATGTTTTGACATTTTACTTTTCAAGTTTTAAAGTTTATTTTATATGTTTAATTAATTATATCATTATATAATAAATATATATAGATAAATGTATATAAAATTTTCAATGAATTGTTTTTTTTTTAATTTTCGCAGTTGTATGATAATGTGGAACAAAAACTTATTTTTTTGCTATTTAAATGTATTTCTCAAACTAAAACTTAATATAGTATACAGATCACGAAGCTTCAATTTTATAGAGAAGTATGATGACATGAAAAGTTTTATAAGGGCTTTAGAAAAAAATAAAATATTTTGTTAATGACATATTTTATTATTAATAATTTTGATTGAAATAGTATAAAATGACTCATTATTGTTAGAATAAGTAGGAATAATTAGAGGAAAATGCATAAAAATTAAAATGTGAAAATATATTATATAAATGCTTTCTTTTATAAAAGGTTCACCATAATTATCATACTACTTACAACAGGTCAAAAAATTTTGAATTGTGGACTGGAATAATAGTGTTTCAAAATACTAAAATCACTAAAATTTAGTTAGACATAAGTATTTAAATAATTTATTACAATTATTATTTACAAATACAAAATATATGAAATAAAGTAATATTAAATATGGTGTAAAAAGTTAAAATGCACAAATTGTTTTTTTATAAATTGTTCCACCATATTATCACGATCTGCATAGGTTAAAAAAACTGGTGGCTTTAAGAAAATATTTTTTTTGTGGATTATAATATAAGCATTAAAAAAATATTTTGTTTTCCAAACAGAAGCTGTATTTGAAATCTAGTAGAAATTTAACTAAAACTATGCTTTAAACATATATGGGACCCTAGAAATTCTAAATACTTGAGAAGCCCTAAGAAAAATGCCTTTCTAATTCTAACTAAATAAAAGTATACCGATTGCTTTCGAAAAAAAAAAAAAGTTTACCGACAAGGTGACTATACAATTATATATTCACATGCAAGCACATCCTGAAAGTATATCTAGTTAAAGTTGGTTTTAACCGTTTAAAATGCTTTCAATATGAATGGTTAGAATTATAATATAAATAAGTAATCCACAGTGTACTATGGCATGAAAGTATTGAAAAGAATCTGAAAGTTTCTTACTTTCTTTTGTCAAAATTTCTTAAGCATGTTTACAAAAAACAAAAAATTCTTAAGCAATTAAGAAATTTTTTTTTCGGTAACTGAAATTAAATAATTTATTATGAAGCTAAATATAGATAAATCAAGAATACAGAGGTAGCAAAGGAACGAGTCTTTAGCATGTCCTATGAGTGCGGTCGACCATAATAACCAACAAATCTTTTTGTACAAATTATAAATTACAAACAACATAGATACAAACTTTTCAAAAAAAAAAAAAAAAAATTCAAAGAAATCTTTAAAGAAGAACAATATATAAACTCTTTTTTGAAAAGACATTATATACACAAAGATATACTAAAAAGGGAAATGGCGGGACCAGAACAAGCAGCGAAGCAGTCCAGTGAAGTGTTGTGCCAACGGAGATCGTTAGGGATGTGCCCGGTGAGAGCAGCAGCGGTAGGATTTGTTGTAATTGGTGGACTTGGCTACATGGTATTGTACAGCAAGAAAAAGCCAGAAGCTTCAGCAGGTGACGTCGCTAAAGTTATGTCAGGTGTCTCTGGTACTACTGAGAATACACGTCCTCGTAATTAACGTTTTGATTTTGTTTCAATCACATATAACAAAATATTACCTTCATATACTAAATCATTTAATTTATTTCAACGCATATTTTAATTTGTTGTTCAATTATTTTTTACGCCAATCCTGCCAAGTTCAGTTATTTCCTCTTACGGAATAGTGTGTATAATCATATGTATTGTTTTTTTAATTAATAAAGCTCGAACAGATTAAAGGATACATTACTTGAGAGAGAAACTCTCTCTGGCCCAGTTCCCTAGGTGCCGCTTCCATAGCTTCTCCCTGCAGTTTTAGCTTGGTCCCTCACTTTTCTACCCTTTGAAGCAGCTCACCATTCTCATGGCTCCGTTGATGTGTTCGTCTCCTCCGCCGCGGCTCCGTCTTCCGTCTTTTCCGCCGCAGCTCCATCCTCTAGTCGATCTGCCGCCGTGTACGCCTCTTCACTTGCCGCTTGAAGCTCTCTCTCCTCCAGAACCGCCAAATCCACCTGACTCACCCTTCCATCTCGTGCTCCTTATGCTCTTCGACACATCATTAACCTTTTCTCAAAAGATTTCCAAATCTCCAGATCTAGAATCTCTTTTGTTGAATATGGATTTTGTGATCAGTGTTGGTATTGTCTCTCTTGTGTCCGTTGGTGACACAAGCTTAGCCTCCAAGCGTTTACTTCCTGCAGGTTTATCTCAGAGATTCTCAAACTTATGCTTCACTGATGTGTTGATATAATTGGTTTGGTATCTTGGATTTTCTCATGGTTCGTGTATGTATCTCGCGTTGGTGCGGCCTTCTACTGCAGTATGCAGTCCTTTTACTGTTTTATGCAGTTATACCTTTGTGGTATTCAAGTCCTTTTGTGTTCAGCTATGGCAGCTTGATGGATTAATGTTCTACATTTCCATTCATCCCGTGGATCGGGTTTTATCGGACGTCTATTATCCAAGTTCTTTCATTATGGAGCTTGTTTTTCTCCCAGTTTCATCAACTACTTTATGTGGTTTTGGTGCAGGGAGTTCAATGTTAGAGATTAGAGATACTTCAAATACTGAAGTTCTAATCAAAGGCGGTTTAACCATGTTAAGGATTGTTAATTGTACACTTGATGCTGTTTCAATCTCTGGATGCATATCACTCTTTGTGGTCATTAATTCCCAAGGCTTCGTCTGACCTTTCAGCTTGATGGTCGTTGAGTTTAGAGGACTACTTTACGTCATTGGTTGTTTAAGCGTGGTGTTTGCCCCTATCTTTATTTGCTGTATTTGCTTCCTTGTAATAGTTGTTTCTTTGGCCATGATGGCTATGTTATCATGTTATGTGAACAATTTCTCCATTCTTGGAGAGTAAGATTCTATAAAATTGAGATTTGTCCAAAAAAAAAAAAAAGCTCGAACAGATTATAAAATTACATCAGAGAACTCGTTTCTAGCTCGCCCTAATAAGCTTCTCTTACACATCTAATCGGCTCGATCCACCTAAGAAGCGAGCTATACGCATAATCGATCCCGTTCTCAACCGGAGGAAACCACGATGGAATTCACACGGAGTTACCCGCATTGCCGGTACTCCCCGAGTCTAGGAGACTGTACAGTCATCCTAGTTAGCCTTCTAACCAAAGTAACTGAAAACCAATTTCTTCCGCAATCAAGAATCTATCTAGTCAATCGACTTCACAAAATCGGAATAACGGGAGAGAAGGGCACTCAACCACTGAAATACCTATACACCGGTTGGTCACCACACCTTCCGAGCAAAACAATGGGCTAAGACGAGACAACATCAAAAACCCGAGCTTCATGACCTGCATAAGAGAAGAACGCGACATGCCGGCTTAACCAAGCAGATAAATCGAAAACTTGATGGACGCATTACAAGTAAGCCTCCATCGACGAGAACGGCCCAATGACATCAGAAGTTCATCCTAACCGACGAGTTACTCAGAAGAAGAGAACCTACTCCGCTCTCTATTGCGTTCCGATGAGAACCCCACTGGAGAGGCGAGACACTGAACGAAAACAGGCCTGAAGAAGCACAAGCCTCAACGCAAATAGGCATGCAGAGCTACTCGGTATAGATACGAGAGGCTGAAGACCAAAGGGAGAGCAACCGCAAAGAAGAATGGGATGCTGCCATAGACGACAACACTGTACATAAGCAACCAATGATGCAGACAAAAACTCACAAAGACCCGATAACCACACAGCTACACGAACCCCTGTGTATGAACTAGAAGCCAAAGCCACCACCTTCCATGAACCAAAGCTAAACCTCCCTCCGATGCAAGACACCAAACACCAGGAGGAAAAGGAATCTTTGAACTCCACCCACATCGAAAACCAAACTTTCGCAGATGAACGTACAAACATAACGACCACCATCGTCGACAAGAGAACCAGAGGGCAGAGATGTCCAAATACAACATGCGCTACCTACTTGAGAAGCTCCTAAGCGACCTGCAAAGAAAAATGAGATCCAATCGGAGCTTCAATCCAGAAAAGCCGACTTCGGTCGCTAACTGCCAAGACCACCTCTCTTGTACTCTAGATCTGGTACCACCGTCCACGGATCCAACCTCTCTGGAGAAGATCGAAAGCACCGCGGTGAGGCACCAACCCACAGTACAGAGCATATCGACGGATAGGAACCAAGAAGCGATACAATTCTAAAAACAAAGAGGAGGAAGAGAGGAGGAGGCCTCCGGTGACCACACCCGCAACTGTCGGTCACCGGAGCTAACACGCGCTCGAAGAAGAAGAAATGGAGGAGAGATGATGGAAAGAAATATAGAGGAGATAGATTTTTAAGTTACAAATTTCATATGTATTGTTTGCTATACACTTGCACCGTACTCTATATAATGGTGCAAAACAAGTTTTGTTATTGTAAGTAGGCCAGTTGATTTGTGTCGTCTCAAAAATACAACACTCGTAGCTGTATGGTCCATTCACATATATGAACCATATGGATGATATATATAGACTATTTTTAATATTATGTTTCGAAGAAAGTTTTTAAAATAAGAGTACTTTATTACACAGATACAAAAAAAACGGAATGATACTGGGTCTTTGTTGCATTCTACCTTTAATCCATCCGTCTCTTCAAGAGCTTCATCTCATGAGGCAGACGTACCACTTTCAGGTAAAACGGGAATAACTTCTGATCTCATGAGGCAGATGTACCACTTTCCAGTAAAATGGGAATAACTTCTGATCTAACCGTTGGATTGACCTCAAACCGGTGGCATTCGAAATCTAACTCAAAGCTCTATTGTTTGTCAAAATATGGGCTCAATCGGACCGGGGGAAGGTCTCCATCTATATCTAAACATCTGACGCACATGTGCAGTTCTGCACCTCAAAAGGCTCAAAAGGTCCCAAAATCACCAAAGTTCTCCAAAACGTACCTGAACCTGAAAACACTCTAAAACATACTCCAAACTCATATAATATATAATAAACACTCATATACCATGACTAAAAATGGGTAAAATCTATGGTATATCAACTCCCTCAGACTTAATCTTTTGCTTGTCCTCAAGCAAAACACACATAGTAGCTTTATGAAAGAGGTTTGAAAACAGCTGAGACTCACATAATTTTAAACTCATTATCATCACCTCTACGATGTTGCAAGCCACATCAAATCAATTCCAAATTTAAAGGTATTTTATATACCATATTCTAACTTAGCAACCAATTATATCTATCTAACTAGCAACTTAGCTAAAAATGTCTGACTAACTCCTCTACTGACCTCATTCATTAGATATATAAAAAGCGTAGGCTTTAATTTGGGAGTATCGATCAAAAGACACATAGACTCTTACTCAAGAGAGTTTCTGAACAAATATGTAATCTTATATGATCCCTTTCTTCCCTCTTTCCCTCTTCTATGAATCTTTATATCTCAATTCTAATGAACAATGATGCTGATACAGTCCATCTTATTCATCTTCTTTTCGGGTTTTTTTCTCTATTCTTTTTTTTTGTTGTTCTTGACAAAGTGTAGGCGAATAATGGGGTCACATGAGACACTCTTACCCCTCGCTTCCAACGATGTTTGATCATTCCATTAGAGTAGAATAATGGAGTCGCATGAGACACTCCTACCCCTCTAAACCGAAGGAAATGATTTCAATCTTTCTATAATTATAGATGTCGAAGAGAGAGAGAGAGAGAGAGAGAGAGAGAGAGAGAGAGAGAGAG
>NC_027749.1:32809177-32833770 GCF_000695525.1 Brassica oleracea var. oleracea | reverse complement strand
AGAGAGTGAGAGAGAGAGAGAGAGAGGGAGAGAGAGAGAAGGGGATCAGAAACACACATACTTTTACCTTTCAGACTTGCAGGAGGAATCCGATCTATTGTATACCAAGCCCCAAGACAAGCAGATTAAGCTCAATTAAGTTGGAGGTCAGCTTTGGTTCCTTCAAACATTCTCAACAAGTGTGGATAATTGGCAGGTGATCCACTTTAGTATCTTTAATACACTCTGCAGTCAAAAAATCTAAGAGTGGTGCTAGAGAGTGGTTAGACAATAAGTGAAATTGAAAAAGTTCATTGTCCCATTCTTAACTCAATAAAAAACCTTTTGAAAACATTTTATAAAACACATAAATAAACTAAATATCAGTAAAACCTCCCCAGACTTAAACAAAATTGTCCCCAGTGTTATACAGTCTAAGATTGGGGAGGGAAATAAATCATAAGGACAAAATTTAACAAGGAAAATCGGTATACATGCTCGCTGGATATGAATGTCGATCGACACAGTTAAGTGGTGATCGATCGATTCTCTTGATGCTCTGTCGAGCGACACTGATCAGGTGTCGAACGATGCTCGTGAAGTGGTGTCGAACGATGCTCGTGAAGTGGTGTCGATCGAGGCTGGTACATCAACTCTATTCCTTGGTTCTTTTATTTATTATTTTTTTTTTGCCGATGAACAGTATCTTTACTATAGTGTCACTTGACGTTTCTGCTATAGTGTCAATCGATGCTACAATGCCTCTGCTACAGTGTTGTCACTGTTCATCTTCTTATTCTGAAATAAATAATTGCAAAAATCATTATAACATAAAAATAAATAATTAAAACTTACCTAATAGTGGGTTGTCTCTCATTCAATGCTTAGTTTTAGTCATTAGCTTGACTTTTGGAGCTGTGATTTAGTTTGGATGAGAATATGAGCTTGCTCCAAAACAAATCTCAGTGTCTCTTTTCCTCATTTTGTTGATGTAGTTGAGAAAAGCTCTTGCAAAAACTTCTTCTTTGCCTCCCAGCACTCTGACCTTGGTAAAATGTTCTGGGCCTCCTCTGCAGTGCACTCTATACTCAAGACTTCCCTCATTAAACAGCGAAGGGATTAGTGACAGGAAATGTGCGTCTACATTCTTCTTCTTTTTCTTCTTCCTGGCCCTTCCCCCAGACTTAGGCTTTGCAGTCTTGGTCTGTTCTGAAATTCGGAGGACGTCGATCGATACGACAGGTTTCATGTCGATCGATTCTAAAGGTTGAGTGTCGACCGATGCTGAATCTGAATGTCGACCTATGCTAATCCTGGTTTTGTAGGCTTGCGATTTGAATCAGCTGGAGGTGTTGGATCTTCAAACATCTCTAGGCATGAAATAAACTTCTCACTTTTCTTCTTCTCCACGGGATCATAGAAGACAGTTTCATCAACATTAGTCAGGCACATCTTATTCTTCTTGAGATCACAAACTGCCCTCACTGTAGCCATGGATGCTCTTCTAAAAAGAAGTGGACATGTCTTGCATAATTTGATATCCAACCCATGAAAGTCCACAGGGATAATGTATTCCCCTATCTCCACCTTAACATTCTTGATCATGCCAGCTGAGTTTGCTTTGGGGTTATCCACGAAAGTGAAACTATCTTGAGAAGGTTTCATCTTTATTCCTAATAGCTCAGCACTGTCTAAGGCCATGATGCTGATTGCAGATCCAGTATCACAGAGGGCGTTTGGCAAATTATGGCTATGTATACAAAATCGAATCAGGAACTTTCCAGGATCTTGTTCCTTCTTCAGTGTACTCTTGTGTTGACGGCTAACCTTGTTGAATAGCAACTCAATTTCCTTACCTGTCTCTCTGCTCTCTCTGAAGAAATTACCAAATTTGTATTTATTAGAGGCAACCTCAAAAGAAAAATCCTTAGGAATGCTCTTCACCCTCTTGTGAAATCCATCATGTTCCACTTTGTAAACTTCTCCCCTGAAGTGTTTGGGAATATAGGGTTTCCAAGATTTCATTCTCTTCTTAATTGAAATTCTTTCTTTCGTTGTCTGCCGTTCAGTGACAGGTTCATGTCCATCCATTTGGTGTCGATCGACACTTGGTTGATGTCGTCCATCGACACTCTCAATGAAAGAGGTTTCAGCTAGAGTCGATTGCTCTTGCTCTGGTGCATATGCAGGTTGCATATTGGTCTTTTCTGCTGTTCGTAAACAAACTGATGTCTGAGATGTGTTCCGAGTTGCATTCAAGCGGTGTGCATCGAGGTCGGGTAAACGCAGTTGACATGTCATAGGCGGTTTTTGATCGCTGCGTTGCTGCTGATGACTCTCGGTGCTCTTCTGTTGTTGTCATCGATTACGTCATGATGATGTCAATGGATATCGTCTGTTTTAACATTGTACGGGATGGGAGGATGTGGGTGTCGAGCAGCAATTTCTGAATGTCGTTGGATTTTCACTGTTCGTACGTACTCTTTAGGGGATGATGATCGATGCCCAGCTGATAGTGTTGATCAGTGCTCAGCTAAAGATGTCAACTGATGCTCGGCTGATGGTGTCGATCGACACCAATGCGAGTTGCCAATGGACATGGACCTTTTGACTAGAAAAGCTTCTTCGTCTAGCTTATCATGCTCGACTACTTCCCCAATGTCATTATTTAAGATGGCATCAACCTGGTGCCTCTCACTTTCTACAGCTTTCCCTTTAACCTGAGCTTCTTTTATCTTCATAGCTTCTTTAGTCTGACAAACCTGGGTATCTAGCATCATGACAAGGGCGTCCAATGTAACACCCCCGAACCGTTCTAGGTCAAAGTTCACTAGATCGGCCGCCCAACAATCAAACAAGAACATGAACAACCAACCAAGCTTCGATGATCGGCCGCGCAACAATCAAACAAGAACATGTACGACGAATCTCCCAACCTAGACCGATCCGAAAATGCCACAATTTAGTTCACCGAAACAGGTTGGCCAAGATACTAAACGAGTTCAGACCTTTAGCCATCCCGTTCCGGATACCTAGTTCCTCGAAACCATGGACGAAGGCTTTGCAACCCGTCCCACGATCACGAGTTGTGTCAACCCGGACAAGGATTATATCATTAAGCTCAACAAACGGATAAAACCTCCGGATTTTTATTAATAATAAAATCATTGTTTACAAAATACATACAGAGTTTTGCGCGCGGCCTAGTGCCAGAATATACTACATAGTATCAACATTTTCAAAATAAAAGTCTTCATTGCATATGCTACTGAAATCTACACCAGCTTCCTAACGTTCCGCGACTCCACTAGCAACACCACCTAAAGATTACCTGCAAAAAGGGGTTTACAACGAGAATGAGCGCTAATTGCTCAATGAGTTATAGCTCCCTCTAGCAAGATAAACAATTCCCCCCCCTCCCCCGCCCCCCGAAACCAGTTCTTAATAAAACGACTCGACAACACTCTTTCAATAGGGCTCGCACATTCGATCCTGTCCCCAAACAGGCACACCCATCTCATAACCATAAAGGCACATGAGAATCGGGCATCAACCCTGCACAGCCCTCCGGGTTCACTGTGATGCGTCCCACAGCCCTTTGTGTATCCGTGAGGTCACGGCCCGCCGGGTTCACTGCACGCATCCCACAGCCCATTGTGCATCCGTGGAAACATCCCGTCGGATGTACTCGGCCATAGGCTGCAATCCCGTCTCTCCGAGTCTTCCCACCAATGGCTCCAACCATACAGTGAGGAAAGGTAGGATAAAACCGCCCACACTCACATCGGGTCACACGACACCGAATCAAGAGTAAAACCATTTTCACCAAAACGACTCTTTTTCGTAAAAACCGATTTATCGATTAAACCGAATAAATTAAATAAGCAACCACAACACAATCACAACAAGCAAGCAAGCAATAAATAAATCACGCAATCTAACAATCAATCAATCTATCAATCATTCTAACAATCAACCTAGCGATAGTCCAAGCAGCAATAAACTAAACATGCAATCTATCAAGCAATACTAGCAATCAACAAAAAATCACTATAATCAACAAGAAATCAATCACACAATCAATAAATCTAATAAATCCTCCGCCAGTCACTTATATCATCTGATATTAACTTATGTAGCGTTAGATACCTCCATTGTAATATCATCCATCTTCGGTCAAGCAACAATCAGACAAGAACATGCATGGCCAAACATTGATAATATACAACTTCAGCATCCACCGCCCTTCATAAATTATCACTCAGACTTTACAAGTAATTAACCTTAGATCTAACTACACAATCGGACACCAAGACAGATCTAGCCTCCTGCCGAGATCGAACTTAAAAATGTCGGGAACCTGCAGTAATAAACGTGTTAACAAACAATCACACATCACTATAACTCACAGTGATTTCGGCTCAACGGTTTCTGAACTACCCGACTCGACTTTAGGTTTTCCGGAAATCCGGACGACCTACGCTTCCTAACCGAAAACGCTCTAAAACTACTCTAAAGACCACTTTCTCTCTCTAAACTCTCCCTCACTCTCTCTCTAAAGGTGACCACGGTTTGGATTGGGAAAAATGGCAAGGGGTGCATCTCTTTATATAGAGAATGAAGACCAGTGCATGGGCGGCGAGGTGGCGACGCATGGAAGCTCTCCGGTGACAAACGGCGACGGCGGCGATAAATGGCGCAAGTCTCCTCTCCAGCCAACAAGTGTCCACCTTCTAGAAGAATTGCTGAGGAAGAGACACGTGTCCAGTTTCTAGAAGGATTCTCTGGTGCTGACACGTGTCCTCCCCTCTCGCCAATCAAAAATCGACATGTGGATCTCTTCCACGACCAATGAAAATGCGCCACATCATCAAGTCCACTTCTGACCAATAAAGTTTTGCCAACTCCTCAAGTTTAGAAAAGCTTAATGTTGAACTTCTTGTCTTGAAAAACATTGCTGAAGTGCTCCAAATTCCTTTCGTTGATCAAAACTCCCAATCAACCCGGTCGTATACGACTTGACTGCCAAATGTAGATGCTCGACCAACTTCTGTTTTCTCCTGAACCAATTTGATTTTATCTTGACCTCCTTAAGAAATCTTGACACAGTTTCTAACTTCTCCTCCAACTTCGAAAAATCGCTTCGTGCCTCATCGACCTTCAATTTAGACGCCTCGACCAAAACACAATCTGCGAGATCCAAATGAAATCTCCCTCGACCGAACCTCCTTATTTCTCCTTTGCTAGCGTCTTGACCCAAGTGTTGATGATTATTGAATAGTTGACTTTCTGTTGACTTGACCAGGGGTATTACATTCTCCCCCTCTTAAAAAGAATTCGTCCCGACATCTGTTTGTTCTCCATTCTCCTACTGCACAACTCTGATACTATCATGTCCTACATTTCCATTGGGTTCACAATGTTGATGATCGCCTTGTTGACTGCTTAACTCCAATGTTATCTCCATTCGGATCTTCGCCTTATCGCTAATCTCTCTTGCAAATATCTTCTCAATCATTCTCCTTGCTAAACATCACCATTTGGTACTACTTTCTTCAGCCTTCAGTCTTCAGGTCTTGAAATAACTCCACACTCCTCTTGATAACTCTGCCTTCCAGATTCCTCTTCTCCATTTGCTTCCATAACAACCGTTTTGTATCTGATTATCCATTTCTTCAAAGAACATATTTTAAAGGTCACGTTCCTTCCGACTAATCATATCTTCCTCAATCTTCAAGTCCTCTTCTCTTTGTCGCTGATAAATGATAATGACACCTTGTAGACCAAGCCTTCTTCCAGCGACTTCTCAATTCTTGCTGATACCTCAACAGCCACACCATGCACGGAAAGGGTTTCTCCTAAACCACTACAGGAACACTCAACTCAACGCCCTAAGGGTTCATCTACAAGGGTTAACAGCAAAAATCTACCCTACAAACTAAAGGCACTCATACACCTAAACTCTCAACCTTATGTGGAACGTACCGGTTTTCCCTAAGTAGCATATGCGACACATTTGACTCGATAAAACATTTGAAAACGTTGAGACTTATGAGCATGATCAGGAACCATGCTCTGATACCACCATTTGTAATACCTCCGAACCATTCTAGGTCAAAGTCCACTCGATCGGCCGCCCAACAATCAAACAAGAAAATGAACTACCAACCGAGCTTCGATGATCGGCCGCACAATAATCAAACAAGAAAATGCCCGACCAATCTCCCAACCTAGACCGATCCAAAAATGCCACAATTTAGTTCACCGAAACAGGTTGGCTAAGATACTAAATGAGTTCAGACCTTTAGCCATCTCGTTCTGGATCCCTAGTTCCTCGAGACCATGGCCGAAGGCTTTGCAACCCATACCACGATCACGAGTTGTGTCAACCCGGACAAGGTTTATATCATTAAGCTCAACAAACGGATAAAACCTCTGGATTTTTATTAATAATAAAATCATTGTTTACAAAATACATACAGAGTTTTGCGCACGGCCTAGTGCCATAATATAATACATAGTATCAACATTTTCAATGTAAAAGTCTTCATTGCATATGCTACTGAAATCTACACTGGCTTCCTAACGTTCTGCGACTCCACTAGCAACACCACCTAAAGATTACCTGCAAAAACGAGTATGAGCGCTAATCGCTCAATGAGCTATAGCTCCCTCAAGCAAGATAAACAATCCCCCCCCCCCAAGAAACCCAAAATAACACACAACAATCAATCAGTCAAAACAATCAGAAATCTCGACTAAATCACTGAAACCATTTCATAAGAAAACGACTCGATAAAACTCTTTCAAAAGGAATCGCACATTCGATCATGTCCCCACACAGGCACACCCATCCCATAACCACAAAGGCGCATGAGAATCGGCCATCAACCCTGCACGGCCCTCCGGGTTCACTGTGACGCGTCCCATAGCCCTATGTGTATCCGTGAGGTCACGGCCCGCCGGATTCATTACGCGCATCCCACAGCCCATCGTCCATCCGTGGAAACATCCCGTCGGATGTACTCGGCCATAGGCTGCAATCCCGTCTCTCCGAGTCTTCCCACCAATGGCTCCAACCATACAGTGAGGAAAGGTAAGATCGAACTGCCCACACTCACATCGGGTCACACGACACCGAATCAAGAGTAAAACCATTTTCACCAAAACGACTCTTTTTCGTAAAAACCGATTTATCGATTAAACCGAATAAATTAAATAAGCAATCACAACACAATCACAACAAGCAAGTAAGCAAGCAATAAATAAATCACGCAATCTAACAATCAATCAATCTATCAATCATTCTTACAATCAACCTAGCGATAGTCCAAGCAGCAATAAACTAAACACGCAATCTATCAAGCAATACTAGCAATCAACAAACAATCACTATAATCAACAAGAAATCAATCACACAATCAATAAATCTAATAGATCCTCCGCCAATCACTTATATCATCTGAGATTAACTTATGTAGCGTTAGATACCTCCATTGTAATATCATCCATCTTCGGTCAAGCAACAATCAGACAAGAAAATGCTTGGCCAAACATTGATAATATACAACTGCAGCCTCCACCGCCCTTCATAAATTATCACTCAGACTTTACAAGTAATTAACCTTAGATCTAACTACACAAACGGACACCAAGACAAATCTAGCCTCCTGCCGAGATCGAACTGAAAAATGTCGGGAACCTGCAGTAATAAATGTGTTAGCAAACAACCACACATCACCATAACTCACATTGATTTTGGCTCAACGGTTTCTAAACTATCCGACTCGACTTTAGGTTTTTCGGAAATCCAGACGACCTATGCTTCCTAACCGAAAACGCTCTAAAACTACTCTAAAGACCACTTTCTCTCTCTAAAGGTGACCACGGTTTGGAATGGGAAAAATGGCAAAGGGTGCATCTCTTTATATAAAGAATGAAGACCAGTGCATGGGCGGCGAGGTGGCGACGCATGGAAGCTCTCCGGTGACAAACGGCGACGGTGGCGATAAATGGCGCAAGTCTCCTCTCCAGCCAACAAGTGTCCACCTTCTAGAAGAATTTCTGAGGAAGAGACATGTGTCCAGTCTCTAGAAGGATTCTCTGGTGCTGACAAGTGTCCTCCCCTCTCGCCAATCAAAAATCGACATGTGGATCTCTTCCACGACCAATGAAAACGCGCCACATCATCAAGTCCACTTCTGACCAATAAATTCTTGCCACGTCCTCAAGTTTAGAAAAGCTTAATGTTGAACTTCTTGTCTTGAAAAACAACGCTGAAGTGCTCCAAATTCCTTTCGTTGATCAAAACTCCCGATCAAACCGATCGTATATGACTTGACTGCCAAATGTAGATGCTCGACCAACTTCTGTTTTCTCCTGAACCAATTTGATTTTATCTTGACTAAGTGTCTTCTCTTGACCTCCTTAAGAAATCTTGACATAGCTTCTAACTTCTCCTCCAACTTCGAAAAATCGCTTCGTGCCTCATCGACCTTCAATTTAGACGCCTCGACCAAAACACGATCTGTGCGATCCAAATGAAATCTCCCTTGACCGAACCTCCTTATTTCTCCTTTGCTAGCGTCTTGACCCAAGTGTTGATGATTATTGAATAGTTGACTTTCTGTTGACTTGACCAGGGGTATTACATTCTCCCCCTCTTAAAAAGAATTCGTCCCGAATTATGTTTGTTCTCCATTCTCCTGCTGCACAACTCTGATACTATCATCTCCTACATTTCCATTGGGTTGACAATGTTGATGATCACCTCGTTTACTGCTTCACTCCAATGTTCTCTCCATTTGGATCTTCACCTTATCGCTAATCTCTCTTGCAAATATCTTCTCAATTATTCTCCTTGCTAAACATCACCATTTGGTACTATTTTCTTCAGCCTTCAGTCTTCATGTCTTGAAATAACTCCACACTCCTCTTGATAACTCTGCCTTCCTGATTCCTCTTCTCCTTTTGATTCCATAACAACCGTTTTCTATCTGACTATCCATTTCTTCAAAGAACATATTTTAAAGGTCACGTTCCTTCGGACTAATCATATCTTCCTCAATCTTCAAGTCCTCTTCTCTTTGTCGCTGATAAATGATAAGACACCTTGTAGACCAAGCCTTCTTCCAACGGCCTCTCAACTCTTGCTGATACCTCAACAGCCACACCATGCACGGAAAGGGTTTCTCCTAAACCACTACAGGAACACTCAACTCAACGCCCTAAGGGTTCATCTACAAGGGTTAACAGCAAAAATCTACCCTACAAACTAAAGGCACTCACACACCTAACCTCTCAACCTTATGCGGAACGTACCGGTTTACCCTAAGTAGCATATGCGACACATTTGAGTTGATAAAACATTTGAAAACGTTGATACTTATGAGCATGATCAGGAACCATGCTCTGATACCACCATTTGTAACACCCCCGAACCGTTCTAGGTCAAAGTCCACTCGATCGGCCGCCCAACAATCAAACAAGAAAATGAACGACCAACCGAGCTTCGATGGTCGGCCGCACAATAATCAAACAAGAAAATACACGACCAATCTCCCAACCTAGACCGATCCAAAAATGCAACAATTTAGTTCACCGAAACAGGTTGGCCAAGATACTAAACGAGTTCAGACGTTTAGCCATCTCGTTCTGGATCCCTAGTTCCCCGAGACCATAGCCGAAGGCTTTACAACCCGTACCACGATCACGAGTTGTGTCAACCCAGACAAGGTTTATATCATTAAGCTCAACAAACGGATAAACCTCTGGATTTTTATTAATAATAGAATCATTGTTTACAAAATACATACAGAATTTTGCGCGCGGCCTAGTGCCAGAATATAATACATAATATCAACATTTTCAACATAAAAGTCTTCATTGCATATGCTACTGAAGTCTACACCGGCTTCCTAACGTTCAGCGACTCCACTAGTAACACCACCTAAAGATTACATGCAAAAACGAGTATGAGCGCTAATCGCTCAATGAGCTATAGCTCCCTCTAGCATGATAAACAATCCCTCTCCCCCTCCCCCCCCAAAAAACCCAAAAATAACACACAACAATCAATCAGTCAAAACAATCAGAAATCTCGACTAAATCAACTAAACCATTTCTTAAGAAAACGACTCGACAAAACTCTTTCAAAAGGGATCGCACATTCAATCCTGTCCCCAAACAAGCACACCCATCTCATAACCACAAAGGCACATGAGAATCGGCCATCAACCCAGCACGGTCCGCCGGGTTCATTGCGCGCATCCCACAGCCCATCGTCCATCCGTGGAAACATCCTGTCGGATGTACTCGGTCATAGGCTGCAATCCCGTCTCTCCGAGTCTTCCCACCAATGGCTCCAACCATACAGTGAGGAAAGGTAGGATCAAACCTCCCACACTCACATCGGGTCACACGACACCGAATCAAGAGTAAAACCATTTTCCCCAAAACGACTCTTTTTCGTAAAAACCGATTTATCGATTAAACCAAATAAATTAAATAAGCAATCACAACACAATCACAACAAGCAAGTAAGCAAGCAATAAATAAATCATGCAATCTAACAATCAATCAATCTATCAATCATTCTAACAATCAACGTAGCGATAGTCGAAGCAGCAATAAACTAAACACGCAATCTATCAATCAATGCTAGCAATCAACAAACAATCACTATAATCAACAAGAAATCAATCACACAATCAATAAATCTAATAGTTCCTCCGCCAATCACTTATATCATCTTAGATTAACTTATGTAGCGTTAGATACCTCCATTGTAATATCAACCATATTCGGTCAAGCAACAATCAGACAAGAAAATGCTTGGCCAAACATTGATAATATACAACTGCAGCCTCCACCGCCCTTCATAAATTATCACTCAGACTTTACAAGTAATTAACCTTAGATCTAACTACACAAACGGACACCAAGACAAATCTAGCCTCCTGCCGAGATCGAACTGAAAAATGTCGGGAACCTGCAGTGATTTCGGCTCAACGGTTTCTAAACTACCCGACTCGACTTTAGGTTTCCCGGAAATCCAGACGACCTACGCTTCCTAACCGAAAATGCTCTAAAACTACTCTAAAGACCACTTTCTCTCTCTAAACTCTCCCTCACTCTCTCTCTAAAGGTGACCACAGTTTGGAATGGGAAAAATGGCAAGGGGTGCATCTCTTTATATAGATAATGAAGACCAGTGCATGGGCGGCGAGGTGGCGACGCATGGGAGCTCTCCGGTGACAAATGGCGATGGCGACGACAAATGGCGCAAGTCTCCTCTCCAGCCAACAAGTGTCCACCTTCTAGAAGAATTTCTGAGGAAGAGACATGTGTCCAGTTTCTAGAAGGATTCTTTGGTGCTGACACGTGTCCTCCCCTCTCGTCAATAAAAAATTGACATGTGGATCTCTTCCGCGACCAATGAAAACGCGCCACATCATCAAGTCTACTTCTGACCAATAAATTCTTGCCACGTCCTCAAGTTTAGAAAAGCTTAATGTTGAACTTCTTGTCTTGAAAAACAATGCTGAAGGGCTCCAAATTCCTTTCGTTGATCAAAACTCCCGATCAACTCGATTGTATACGACTTGACTGCCAAATGTAGATGCTCAACCAACTTCTGTTTTTTCCTGAACCAACTTGATTTTATCTTGACTAAATGTCTTCTCTTGACCTCCTTAAGAAATCTTGACATAGTTTCTAACTTCTCCTCCAACTTCGAAAAATCGCTTCGTGCCTCATCGACCTCCAATTTAGACGCCTCGACCAAAACACAATTTGCGCGATCCAAATGAAATCTCCGTTGACAGATCTTCCTTATTTCTCCTTTGCTAGCGTCTTGACCCAACTGTTGATGATTATTTTATAGTTGACTTTCTGTTGACTTGACCAGGGGTATTACATCCAAGACTTCACATTTTCCAGTCAGCTCCTTGTAGACAAATTCCAACCTCAGGTTTAAGTGGTCAATCATCTTCTGCTGAATTTTCAGGATCTTTTCCATCATAGACTCCATCCTCTGAATATGGTCATGATTCTCATCCTTCTCTACAGCAATTTCTACCAATGAGACTTCATGTACAGAACCAATGTCGGCCTCAGCGATCTTGTCACCATCCATTGCAGCTGATTTCATCCTATACGTATCCAGATTTTTGGTACTTTTGCTTGATACCAAGTTCTCAATCAATTTCTTAGCTTCCTCTAGGATTCTTGTCTCAAAGTTTCCTTGGCTTGCAGTATGCAGCATTATATTATATCGCGCATCAATACCCTTACAGAATTGTTTCAACAGCTGAATCTCTGTAAAACCATGATGTGGACAATCGCGTTGGTATCTCTTAAACTTGTCCCAAGAGCTTTTGAATGTTTCTGTAGGTCACTGAGAGAATGTCCAAATCTCATCTCTTATCTCTTCAGCCTTTGCATCATCAAAGAATTTAATCAGAAACGCAATCCTGACACCAGTCCAAATAGTGAAAGATCCTGGTGGTAGGAGTTTCAGCCAACTAACCGCATTCACAGAAAGTGAATATTTGAACAGCTTGCAGAGATGTAGTATTTGGTTGCTTCATGCTCTTGGATGCCCAAAAAAAGTTCTTTTAGTGTCTCAATATGGTCCAAAGGATTTCCATGAGGAAGACCATGAAAAGGGTGCTGGCCCACATAAGAGAAGTAAGCGGGTTTTATATCAACTCCCTGGATCGCTGGAGGTTGAATCGCAGGCCTGTTGGTATAGAACTGACTAGGCATGATCAATTCTTCTATCGTTATTTCTCGAAGAACTCTATCAACCTCAGTAGCAGCAGATGCTTCAAGGATTATAGCCCCATTTGCATCTACTTTCTGACTTGCGACATTACACAGATGACCCCCGGGGTTATGTAGGTCTCCATTATCAGTCCTTGTCAGCACAAGAGTCGCGACCTTGTTGTATGTTCATGGTTCGGTATCAATCGACGCTCGAGTTGAACTGTCGATCGTTTCTCCTTCACAAATGTCGATAGACGAAGAAGAGTTGGTGTTGATCGATGTTGTGTGTTTCTCTTTGCAGATCGTATGTTCCAAACGTGATGGGTCTGAGAAGAAAAGAAATTCCTCATTGTTGCTTCTGGTACTAATGCGCATGTACCAGAAAAACAAGAAATTTTTTTTTGTAATTTAAAATAGTAAATAAAACCTAGACTAAACTTATTAATAAAGTCTAATGGCGATCAAAGCGTCTCACCAACGGTGCCAAATTTGATATCACTCAGATTACCCTAAGGAGTGATTTTTACTCTCTCAAATATGAGGTTCAATTGTAGTACTTAGGGATCAAATCCACAAAGATATAGGGCACACAATAGACTATAGAAATCAAGGTTAAGCTAGGTAAACAGTTTATAAAGCAGTAAATAAATGAAAGCAAGGTGAACAAGGCAGTTGTTCGATTGGTTGAGGTTGTAAGCAATAAGGAGAAATAGCTAGACTTAAGGTTTCTATTCAGGTAATCAGGATTATAATAGTATAGAGACTAAAGTTGCATGCTAGATATTCTAGAACTCAAACTTAAGTAATAATCTATCAATTTCTGTTTGTTTAGATTATCTATTGTCTAGACCTAAGATCTTAACTATCGTTTGGCGATCTTGAAAAAGTGTCGATTGATACTATGCATAGAACGTCGATCGATACACCTTTCAGAACGTCGATCGATACACCTATAGGTTTGTTGATCGATGTTCCTTCCAGCAAGCTTTAGCGATCGGGTTTGAATGTGTTCACTAGGTTTCCTAGATCAACTATCGTTTGTTTCTAGCAATCCTAGCTCAATGAGAATCAATTCAGATAAAAGACCATGGTGTCGCGTGCGCCTAATTATCTAAGTCAGGGTTCTAGTTCGCGACTCTAAAACACAAGCAGTAAGAACAATTTTATTAATGGATATCACTAACAACTTAGCAATTTTATATTTTGGGCTAATCCTTCATAACATATTTTAACCCTAAACATAAAAGGTGAATTACTCAGACATGAAAGCAATAACATAAATCATAGCCTGAATAATATAATAGATAAGAAATCAATGATAAAACCAATAGAGTTCCACTCGATCTCTGAAGGAGAATTGATCTTCTCTCCAAACGTAAAAGACAAATATAGAATAGAATAATAGAAAGCGTAGCCATCAACAATGACTTAGAAAACACATAATTAGGGTTCTGAGTCGTCCAGAGGTATTATGGTAACTTGTGGTAACTTCTGGGCTTAAGTTAGTTATGAAATATGCTCTGATCGCGTTCTTGCATCACCGTCGATCTACACCAAGGGTGCACCGTCGATCGTCATTCCATTCGTCTCCTCGAGAGCTTCATCTCGCGAGGCAGACGTACCACTATACAGTAAAACAGACATAACTTCTGATCTAACCGTTGGATTGACCTCAAAATGGTGGCATTGGAAAGCTAACTCAAAGCTCTATATTGTGTCATAATTTGGACTCAATCTCACCGTGGAAAGGTCTGTATCTATATCTAAATATCTGACGCGTCTGTGAAGTTCTGCAACTCAAAATGCTCCAAAAAGTCCCAAAATCACCAAAGTTTTCCAAAACGTACCTGAACCTAAAAACACTCTAAAACTTACTCTAAAACCGTATAATATACAATAAAACACTCATATACCATGGCTAAAAGTGGGTAAAATCCATGGTTTGTCAAGTGGAATCAAAGTTTCTAAAGAAACTTGATGATAGATCTCGTATGTTAGTTCATCTTGGAACATAACCAGGATCTAAGGCTTATCGGTTATTTGACCCACAAACACAAAGAATAATAGTGAGTCGGTATGTGGTGTTTGATGAATCAAAGGGCTGGAACTGGGATCCTAGTAGTTCAGAGAGCAATATAATTGGAGACTTTAAGATTAAGATTGGAGTTTTGGGAATCGTCGGATCCAAGAAACAAAACAAGAAGTCAAAAAATAAGTGGAACCAAGAGAAGTTAATAACATAGAAGCTAGTAAAGAGAACATCGTATCAGATGGATATGAAACCGAGAGCGATGATGATCAAAATGTGCCGGAGACTCAAGATTAAGGTGAACCATCGTTAAAAAAGATCCCAAAGACAAGTGACCAGTCAAAGTACCTAGAAGACTAGGTGTTACTTTCTGAAGAGGAAGGAGAACGTTTGCTAATGTGTCTAAATAATGAACCAATGAACTTCGAGGAGGCTAAAGAGTTCAAAGAATGGGTGAGAGCATGCGAAGATGAAATCGAGTCAATCAAAAAACTTGAATAATGGACACTCGTAGATTTACCACATGGTGCGAAGCCAATACGACTAATGTTGGTATTGAAAATCAAAAGAAACTCAGATGGAAGCATCAATACATACAAAGCTCGGCTCGTGGCTAAGGGGTATGTTCAACGACAAGGAATATACTATGAAGAAGTCTTTGCTCCGGTGGCACGCATAGAGACGATACGATTTCTTATCAACCTTACAGCATCTAATGGCTGGAGATACATCATCTGGATGTAAAAACAGCGTTCTTCCATGGAAAGCTTAAGGAGACCGTATACGTCATTCAACTGGATAGTTTCATAGTACAAGGCTGCGAGACCAAAGTGTATAAGCTACATAAAGCCTTATATGGTTTATAGAAAGCTCCTAGAGCGTGGAAGGAGAAGTTAAACAATATACTACACGATCTTGAGTTTACAAGATGTCTAAAGGAGCCCTCGGTGTATCGAAAGACGATGGATGGTAATCTTTTTCTTATGGCAGTCTACGTAGACGATCTATTTGTTACAGGAACAAACATGAGAGACATAAACGACCTCAAGAAAGAGATGGCTACCAAGTTTTAGATGAGCGACCTAGGGAAGTTTAGTTATTATCTTGGAATTGAAGTAACTCAACATGAGAGAGGAATAACACTGAATCAAAATCGATATGAACTAAAGTTTTTGGAAGATACATGGATGCGTGTGTGTAACTCAGTGCAGATACCAATGGAGTCGGGGCTTAAATTAGAAAAATCCAATGGAGAAAGAGAGATCGACGCAACAAGCTATAGGAAGACTATTGGATGCTTTCGGTATCTTTTTAATACTCAACCTGAACTGTCATATTGTGTTGGAGTATTGAACAGATGCATGAAAAGCCCTAAGGAGTCTCATGGAGTGGCATGGAAACAATGCTTAAGGTATTTACGAGGGAGTGCTACTTTTGGCCTGACGTTCGAACGCTCTACTCCGGAGAAGATGAAGCTAATTGGCCACAGTGATAGTAGTCAGAATGTAGATCCAGATGACTGACGAAGTATGACAAGACATATTTTTTATCTTGGCAAAAGCCCTATTACATGGTGTTCTCAGAAGAAAGATATGGTGGCTATGTCCTCATGTGAAGCATAATTCATGGCCAGAACTGAAGCATCAAGGCAGGCGATATGGCTATGTGATTTTCTCAGCGATATCACTGGAGCATCGTGGGAAATATTAACTACACGAAAAGATAACCAATCTGCAATTGCTCTAACAAGGAACCCGGTGTTTCATGGCCATAGTAAGCACATCCACACGAGGTATCACTTCACTAGAGAATTTGTTGAGAAGAAATTGATCGAGGTTGAACATGTTCCCGGAAACGAGCAAAAGGTGGACATCTTAACCAAAGCGCTTGGGAGAATCAAGTACAAAGAAATGAGAGAACTCGTTGGTGTTCATGACTTAGAAAAAATAATCTTCAAGCTTAAAGGAGAGAATGTTGGAGTAAGTTTGAAGAAAGCTAGAGCAAGAAGTAATCTTAATCCTAAGCGGAGTTATGATCAAGAGATAATGATCATGAGAGAGTTCAGGAAATATCTAAATAGGTATTTACTAATAGGATTAGGATTATGTATTGTTATATATATAGGTGTGGAGTTATAGCATTTACTTACGAGTGATTTGAGAGGTTGTGTAAGTTTAAGTTTTGAGCAAGTTTCTTAAGCTAATAAAAAGAGATATTCTTAAACATTGTGAGTTCTTAATAAAGTGATTAGAAGAATATTAGCAAATCATATGTAATCTTAAAATCATCAATTTCACTGGTGTAACTATGTTGAGGAAACATTAGTACTTGATTGTCCAGTTTCTTAGGTTTAAGTCAATAAAGAAGTCCACATAAATGAAACTATACTTAGAAATATAACCAGTAATATTACCCTAGTACGCTCTGATGGCGACGGCGACTGGAGTTTGAAAATCGAAAAGCCTCCTTCATCTGTCCGATTCATCCTTTGATGATCGAACAGCCTCTCGCAACAGATCGATCCTTGTCGTCTGTCTGTGCCGAACACGATTCTAGTTCCGTTTTCTGGCCATCACGATCCCTTGCCTGCATCTAACCCTTGCTTCTTCATCAAGCTTCTACCGTCGTGCCTTGTCAACATCTTCATCCACAGTCACTCCCTGTTTCGTATCTTTGTACGATCATCCTCTGTTCTGCATCTTTGTTTTGTATCTTTATACGATCTAAGATCACGATCTCAGTCCTGTTTCAATGGCTTCAAACAAAGGGAAAGGGATCCTTCTCGAGGAAGATGATGACGCGCCTATCCTTTTACCGGATCAGGCAGATGAACACCTCATCAAAGAATACAGCTTGTCTCTTATTGGCAAGATTTTAAATCCGAAAAAACATAACGTCGAGCGACTTATTGTTGCTATGCCAGAGCAATGGGGAATGTCAGAAAAAAATCACAGCTTGTGACCTGGGCAATGGACGATTTCTCTTCAATTTCGACAACGAGGAAGACCTTATGTCGGTCCTTAACCAAGGACCCTTCCATCACAACTACTGTATGTTTGTATTAGTACGTTGGGAACCCATGATAGCTGATGATTATCCATCAATGGTACCGTTTTTGATCCAACTCAAGGGCATTCCTCTACATCTCTGCACTCATCAGAATCTTGAGACTATTGGAGACTGGCTTGGGAAGGTTGATAAGATTTATGCAGCGGAAGGAAAGATCAAAGTATACATTGACTCATCCAATCCCTTAAAGTTCACTCGGAAATTGCAAACAAGAAATAAGGAAGACATCAACATCAAGCTCCATTACGAGATGCTCTTTAAGCACTGTACTGGATGTGATCTTATGTCACATGGGACTCAAGACTTCTTGAAAAAAGCAATTGCTCTGCAAAATCTACAGGTCCCTCGTGAGACAATCTTTGATCGAGTTTGTAACAATCCGACCAGAGGTGAAGTCAGAGAAGTGGGGATAAGAGGGACCAGTGAGGTTGAACGAGAGAAAGATGTGACTTCCTACAAGTCACAGAGGGATACCTCCCGATCAGCATCACGAGTTCAGCGCTCGTCTCACTCCAACCGTACCAGTTGAGATACAAACTCGCGGGGTTCATGCTATAATCCATACTCCTATGTTCGTAAGGCCCCTCCATCAAAGCATTCAGAGGTCACTAAGGAGCGACAATGGAGGGAGAAGCAGTTTAGGCCACTGAAGATATCAGAAAGAGGATCAGGCTCAGTCGCTACTGCTTCTCAACGTTCTGAAGTAGCTCCTGTAGCTACAAAAAAAATGCACAGTGACAGCAAGGTTACGTACAGGTCTAACTCTGTGGTTTCGGATACGGCGACAACTGATGATCTCATACATCATTATGATGCTTTGAAGATTGATGCTTTAAATGACTTTGAAAATGACATTGAGGAGGGTGATGCAGCTGATGCGGATATGGAAGAGGCTTTTGTTGGTAGCTGATGATAATGGAGGATGACGATCTACTGGGGGAGGATCTGATGCATACAAAATCACCAAATGACAATGTTCATGGAGATTTAGGAGATCAACACGTGAGGAACAAGCAAGATGGCTCATTTCTTATGATTGAAGCTAATAAGATGGGAGATACTGGTGAGGCTGATGGGGAATCTGGTCAGAAAGTGATTACGAGCAGTTCAACAAGATCATTGTTTCCGGCTGGAAACCCACGACGTGCATCACCCCGAATTAACGCAAAGACAGTGACCCATTTGGAGAATGGAGCTCGTGGCAAAAGGGGACTTAGTACAAGAAAAGCGACAACAAGTGAGGGTAACCAGAAGAGAGGTATGGTGGATGCCAAACATCTGTCCCACCCTCATCAATGAAGACACTAAGTTGGAATTGTCGAGGGATAGGGAACGACCTCACAGTTCGACACCTCACGGAGATGTGTCAGAAGCATCACCCAGGACTCTTGTTCCTTTCTGAGACAAAGAATAGGAAGCCGCTGTTGCAAAATATTCAGGCCGACCTAGGTTTTAATAAATTGTTTACCGTTGAGCCACTTGGCCAACGTGGTGGTTTAGCTTTGTTTTTATAGATGAATTTCAAGTTTATATTTTGTTTTCGAATAATCGAATGATTGATGTAGAAGCAGTCATTAATGGAATAAAAGTCTATATGACATTTGTTTATGGGGATCCTGTTTTAGAAAAGAGAGATCAGGTTTGGGAACGTCTTACCTGTTTTTCCACTACTAGAGGTGGTCCTTGGTTTATGATTGGGGACTTTAATGAAATTACAGGACACCATGAGAAAGAAGGAGGCAAACGACGATCTGATACATCATTTCTTTCTTTCAACCAAATGATCTCGAATTGTGGTATGCTTGAGTTTCCATGTACTGGGAACCAACTATCATGGGGCGGAAAGCAACCCAATGGATATGTACAGTGTCACTTAGATAGTGCTCTTGGAAATGAGGATTGGCTTGAAAAATTCCCACATTCCAAAGTACAATACCTTCGTATGTGGGGCTCGGACCATCGTCTGGTACTTGTAGATATCCTAATCAAACCATCAAGAAAAAGAAAAAATTTCAAGTTTGACAAGCGATGGCTAGACAGTGAGGAAATACGACAAGTGATTGTAGATGGATGGAACTCTCCTGATCTCTCTCATAATGCAACTATCATGGATCATATATCCAATTGCAGGAAAGCACTAGGACAATGGAAAAGAGAAAAGGACATAAATGCTGCAAAACAAATTGAAGACCTTAAATCAAAGCTGGATAGCCTTTACTCGAATGATAATGCCATGATTGAAGAAATAGGAGCAGCACTTAAGGAACTTACTGAAGCTCTTAAGGCTGAAGAACGGTTCTGTAAACAAAAAAGTAGAATCTTCTGGCTCCGAAAAGGGGATTTGAACACAATGTTCTTTCATGCTATCATGAAACAGAGAAGGGCAAGAAACAAGATTACGGGTCTTCTTGATTCAGCTGGGAATCTAGTGGAGGATGAAGAAAAATTGGTAGTCATTGCTACTGATTACTTTAGAGACCTATTTGCAACTTCCAACCCGGAGCTGATTGATGAGGCCCGGGCCAATGTAACGACGACAATGTCTGACCAAGTTAATGCAGATCTTACGGCTCCTGTTACAGAATGGGAGATAAAGGTGGCCTTATTTGCAATGCATCCAGAGAAGGCTCCTGGACCCGATGGAGTGACAGCCCTATTTTATCAGAAATTCTGGGACATTGTGAAAGAAGATTTAACTCGTATGGTTAATGACTTCCTTTTTGAAGGTATCATGGCCAATGGTCTCAATAATGCCAATATTTGCCTCATTCCTAAGAAAGACAAGCCAAATGAAATGTCTCAGTTTTGACCCATCAGTCTTTGCAATGTCAGCTAGAAGATTATATCTAAGGTCTTATGCCAACGATTAAAGAAAATACTTCCGGATCGGATATAAGAAACCCAGTCAGCCTTTGTTACTGAAAGACAAATATCTGATAACGTTCAAATAGCACATGAGATGTTTCATGCTATCCGTACTAATCCCAGTGGAAGAAATAGATGAATGGCAATAAAGACAGACTTGAGTAAAGGCTATGATAGGCTAGAATGGGACTTCATCAGTGCAGTCATGAATAAAATGGGCTTTTCAGATTTATGGATTGAGTGGATAATGTGATGCGTATCATCAGTGAAATACCAGGTGCTGTTCAATGGCCAACCAAGAGGAAATATAACCCCAGAGAGGGGATTACGTCAAGGAGATCCTCTATCTCCTTTCATCTTTATCTTATGCACGGAAGTGCTCGTTAGCCTTCTAAATCACGTAGAGAACCAAGGTAGGATAACGGGGATGCACATTTCACGCGCTAACCCCTCAGTATCACACCTTCTCTTCGCTGATAATAGCCTGATTTTCTGTAAGCGAATGCCCCGTGAATGCGATGAAGTGATGAAAGTTCTTAAGACTTATGGGAAAGTTTCTGGACAGTGTATTAATTTTGACAAATCATCTTTACTCTTTGGTAAAAATATACCTAGAAATGTGAAAGAGGCTATTAGAGGCTCAACAGGAATTACAAATGAGGGAGGTATGGGAACGTACCTTGGTATTCCTGAGGATATTAGTGGCTCAAAAGAAAGTTGTTTGCCATCTTGAAGGTTAGGTTGAAGAATCATGTAAATGGCTGGACAGGCCGGTGGCTAACAAAGGGAGGAAATGAAGTACTCATAAAGTCTATACTACTAGCTCTACCAACCTATGTAATGTCGACTCTGCTATTACCACTAGAGACATGCAGAAACTTAGCTAGTGCCATTGCACAGTTATGGTGGAGCTCGAATATCCCTAAAAGAGGCATACATTGGGTAAAATAGGAAAACCTTTGCAAACCAAGAGAAGAGGGAGGAATAGGATTCAAGATGATTCATGAATTCAACCTAGCCTTACTAGGCAAATAATTATGGTGCTTGGTACATAACCCAGATTCTCTAGTAGCTAGAGTCCTAAGAGGGAAATACTTCAGAGGTAGCACGCCCTTACGGCTAAACAACGCCGACAGGCCCTCATATGGATGGACGAGTATAATGGCAGCGAAACCATTAACACTGTTGGGGATCAGACAAAAGGTACACTCTGGGAACGAGATTAGAGCTTGGGATGATTGTTGGATACCAACGATACCAGCAAGACCAGCTAGACCACTAGCACCGGTGATTCACCTGATGATGTCAGTTCGCGATCTTATGACGGAGGATCCAAAAACATGGAATGCTGAATTGCTTGAAATCTATGTCAACCCAGAAGATATCCCCCTGATACAATCTTTGGCCATAAGTCAAGGATATCAGCGGGACAAATATTGTTGGAGCTATACTAAGAATGGGATGTACACTGTTAAGTCAGGGTACTGGGTTGCCAGGAATATGCTCAATAGAGATATGGTGGAGCCGAGCATTACAAAACTCGAAGCCTTTGCTTGGAAGATACAAGCTCCACCAAAGCTAAAACATTTTATCTGGCAAACAATCTCTGGACAATTGGCAGTAACAAGCAACCTAGCACATCGTCATATGCGATGCAATAACTACTGCTCTAGATGCGGAGAAGATAATGAAACTACGAACCATGCCATCTTTGAATGTCCCCAGCAGTACAGACATGGACACATGCAACAACCCCAACTCCGCCATTGCTGTTCTCTAGCGCAAGCCACTTTACAAACATAGACAACCTTTTTTGGAGGTATATAAGACCCCGAGCTGGATAAATACCCATATCCTTGGATTATGTGGTACATTCGGAAAGCGAGAAATGATAAATTATTCAGAGGAATAGACAGGGATCCATTGGAAACTGTCCGACATGCAGAATTAGAATGCCATGGTTGGTTCGAAGCAAACATCAGATAAGAACAAGAAGTTACACAAAACCATGAACAAAGAATGCATTCTGAAAGATTCATGATAAATGGACCATGGACACATGGCGCACTCTACAGTGGTTATGGATGGACATGGAAAACATCAGGAGGAACAACTCAGCTATTGGGAGCAAGAAATCAACGACGAAGAATCTCACCTCTTCACACGGAGCTTGAGGCCCTGTCATGGGCAATGGAGTGGATGCTTCAGCTATCGACGTATCAGACTGTTGGCACCAATTGTAAGGATCTTATCTTGATGATTCAAGACCCAGGAGCATGGCCCAACTTCTCAACTGAACTAGATGAGCTGTTGAAGCTGAAGAACAGATATCTGGACTTCTCGATTGTTTTTATTCCTCGATCTGAAAATGTATCGTCTGATTCATTAGCTAAGATAGCAAGATATTTTCTTAGGGACCTGTATTACATTGATTGTTATATTCCGGTCTGGTTTCCCTGATCACTTCAAGTTTGAGTAATAGATCAGCCGTTTGATGTAAATATATATATATATATATATATATTCCAAAAACAAATTAATATATTAAAATTTGTTTCTTACCAAACCTATCAACTTCAAGCGAAAGTTTATTGTTTAGAAAAACTTTCTACTCGTTGGGTGGTTTTGAATATTCAATTTTCTATGGGGAAATCTTATTATGTCTTTGAATCGATAATACTTTATCTCAATTCACTTACAAAAGGCCAAATCAAATTTACTATTCAATTCATGTACAATTAAATGTGTATACAGTAAAAACTCTATAAATTAATAATGTTGGGACAATGGTATTTTATTAATTTACAAAATGTTTTTTTGTTTAGATTTTTTTTTTTTTTTTTTAAATACGAAAATAGTTGATTTTACTATATATACATTAATTACATTTTACAAATTAGACTTTCATATTTTTTTAATATATTATTTGGTGTATATTTTTATGTTTGATAGAATTCAAAAGTGGTTTTCAGTATAATTTTACTAAATATTCTCAAATATATTAAAAATTTAAGAAAGTTAGAGATAATTTGATTGGGAATATAAAACCAACAATATAATGTTTAGTTTGTACTAATATAAAATATAGATATAGATAGATTATTAATTTATGATTTTAGTGGAATCATATATTTACATAGGACTTTCTAAAAAAATATTATCTTATTAGTTTATCGATTTGTGTCATATTTTAAACTGATCTAACTCGGGACTAGAAAAATAAATATATTTATAGTATTTATTAATTTATCAAATATTAATTTATAGAGTTTATATTGTTTAATTATTGTTCAAACTTCTTACAAGAAAATGTATGTACGACCACTGCATAAATAAAAGTTATTTTGACCGCAAAAAGTAATGGAGGTGAAGGCAACAGTTAACAATAATATTAAAAACCCCAATAACAAAGAAAGACTAAAGGGTCCATCGCTGAGTGGTAGAGCATTCGACTGTAACTCACAAGGTCACCGTTCGAACCTTGTTAGGTCCTTTAACCATTGTTTTTGTGACACCCGTCACCTCCTATATGGAGGACAGCGTGTCACCCCCGACGCGTCATCATACAACAATGTGACACCCGTCTCCCTGACACTAAGGACGACGGGCCACCAATAATATCCCGTAATATAAAAGCCCATAAACCCGACAACTCTCACCCATGCCCAAATAAAATCCGAAAGAAAAGTCCAGTAGCACCAAATCCGTCCAAATATCACATACTTGTTTGTCTCACCTGAAAAGGGGAAGAGTGAGGGGTGAGCGACAGGGGAATCGCTCAGTGAGGTATGGGATGCCACCCCGAAGTCCATGGACCCGGACATAGCACTCCGAATAAATATAATTTAATTCTAATGCATGTCAAACACAGTACCTAAAGTAC
>NC_027749.1:32808532-32808810 GCF_000695525.1 Brassica oleracea var. oleracea | reverse complement strand
CGAGTCGCCGGTGAGTCACCGGTGTCGGTCACCGGCGGCGACGGCGGAGCTGCGGCGGCGGCTTACCGGAAAGTTGGCCGGCGGCGACGGCGGAGCTGCGGCGGCGGACGGTGGTCCGGCGGCGGAGCTGCGGTGGCGACGATTTCCGGCTTCGTCTGGCGGTTTTCTGGAGGCACGTACGGCTTCGTCCGGGCTCCGTTTTAGGCGTGCTTGGTGTCTACGGCTTCGTCCCGACGAGAGGAACACGATGATGGGCTTGGATGCACGAGATTCGCAAC
>NC_027749.1:32798908-32804669 GCF_000695525.1 Brassica oleracea var. oleracea | reverse complement strand
CCGGCGGCGACGGCGGAGCTGCGGCGGCGGACGGTGGTCCGGCGGCGGAGCTGCGGTGGCGACGATTTCCGGCGGCGGCGCGTGCGTTTCACGCGCGCGCGAAGGGCGGTTTTCTGGAGGCGCGTACGGCTTCGTCCGGGCTCCGTTTGAGGCGTGCTTGGTGTCTACGGCTTCGTCTCGACGAGAGGAACACGATGATGGGCTTGGATGCACGAGATTCGCAACGGTTAAGAAGTTATGGTCGATTTACTAAAACGGCCGAAACTAAACTCAAAAATATGGCGGTTTCCGGTTACCTTTGGTTGCGGATGATGGTGGTGGCGAGCTCAACGGTCTGGCATGTGGTGGCTCCGGCGACGAGCTCAGGTGAGCTTTCTCCCTTCTTCTTCTTCTTCTCTCTCTCTTTCTTTCTCTCTCTCTTTCTCTTTCTTAATTTTAAAGAAGATGGAGGTGGTGGGAAAGAAGGTGGAGATGGTGGAGAAGAAGTTGGAAGTGGTGGGGTTGGAGAAAGAAGTGGAGATGGTGGGAATGGTGGGTCATTACAGTTTTATGCTTTGCAGTTGCATTTATCTCATTTTAAAAACAACCCCCGTGATCCGTGAGAAGGTGAACCAGATGATGACGGCTGAGTTAATGAATATTACTTCTATATAAGGTCACGGGATCTCATTTCTGATATTCCTTTCCTACCGACAAATTAAGCAGTCCTAAAACTCAAAAAAATAATAAATATTATCTCTAAGTTGACAGTAAGAAAGTTAATAACGATGATACTGCTACTGTCCGCTGTTGGTGGTGCAACTCTAAAATTAATAAACGGAAATCAAACACATTATTGGTGACAACCTCACGGGTCATATTAACTATTTGTCCGTATGCAATGCAATACGTATATTTCTTGTATGATGATAATATTTTGTACATATACTATATTTTGTATATAAGCATATACATAATAATATACGTGTATATATAATAAACCCATCAAGAACCAACAAATAGTCTTATCATACTCTACGTTTTGTTTCCACTCTGTTTCTTCTTTTTTCATATTTAATTTCTGTGAAGATGGGGAATTGCTCTCAAAGAGCAGCTTCCGACGCTGGTGGCTCTTCAATCATGGAAGAATATTACAGAAGTCGGAGTTGCAGGTCGTTGCCGCCAATAAAGGAGGAGGAAACTCTAGGGTACCTTGTTAGACAAGGTACACTAAGCCCTAGAAGAGTTGGCGCGACAATTCAAGTGTCACCGCAAAGAAGAAACGGAGTTTGGAAAGCGAAGGTGGTGATCGGAAGTAAACAGCTGGGAGAAATTCTTGCAGTTGAAGGCAATACACATGCCTTGATTGATCAACTTCGGATTGCCGCTGCAGAGGCTTCAGCGTCGGAGATAGTCGGAGGTAGAAACTTATCATCCCGAAAAAGCAAAGAGAGTTATTTCTGTTAGGTTTGATGACGGCACGCTGTTATTTTGTTTGTTTATGTTCTACTTTGTATATCAATTGGAGGCAAAAGTGTATATCGTACAAAAGGTTGAGAATAAATGTACCGATTCTATACTTTACTGACCGTTTTAGGGTGGATTGGTTATTTCTTTTTAGGACAATTTTGGTTTTGGTTTTGTTATAGAAAAAATGGTTCTGTTGGAATTGGATAACCGATATGGATACTCCTACAAAAAACAGTGGCTCGTTTGCCAGGTCCTCTGACAAACACATTACGACCAATTCTAAAATGGAAAGAGAGAAAAACCAGTTGCATAAGAGGATAACATTCCCATTACAGAGATTTAGCAGACACTGACACATGTTTTAGAAAGGAGAATTAATCACATGTTGTTCAGACATGTGATATCCATATACTGACAGCATTTTTGATGGCATTTGGTTAATGCACCACAAAAGATTTGTCATCTTATATGGCAATTAATCTCAAGGAAGGTAATGGTCACAAGGAATTTGGTACGTCGCAATATGCGATGTGATAACTACTGTCCAGGTGAGCCAGAAGAAACTGTTACTCATGCGATCTTCGAATACCTACCGGCCTTACAAGCATGGACATTATCATCAACACCGTAAAGCTCTCAAATTTTCCCTATCTCGAGTATCTACGCCAACATGGACTATCTATTTTGGAGGAAAAATAGTATTATAGAACCAGCAAAGGATAGAGACCCTTATCCTTAGATTATCTGGTACATTTGGAAGGTAAGGAATGACAAGCTATTTTAGAGGTATTGACAGGGACCCATTCGAGCTAGTTAGATATGCAAAGAGTGAATGTCAAGCCTGGTATAATGTAAAAGATACTATATCTGATCCTAAACGTGAACAAATTATTGACGAAACACAAGTCTTAAACTTGGGTAATTGTAACACCCGTATTTTCCAAAATAAATAATAAAAATAATAATCTTGAAATCCTCATTTATTAATCCTCCTGAATCGTCTCCAAACACCATAAATAAAATAATTAACCATAAATCCAAATAACATAATAATTTCCAAAAATATCGATAAAAGCATAAAAACCGCAAGTCTGAAAAAGACAGAAATAAAACTCTCAAAGCACCAGCCCGATAGCAATCACTCCTTCTCGTCAGTCTCATCTGAAAGGGGAAGGAAATGAGGGGTGAGTAACAGCGGAGTTACTCCGTGAGGTATGAGATGCTAAACACGCAAAACACTGACTTGAGTAATAGAACTCCCACTATGGAAGTTTAGCTCTAGCATGAACAAACAAGACGCCTAAAGCATCACACAAACACAACAAAAACAATGCGATGATAGCATATAGCTAGTCCATACACCCCACATCTCCTCATACAGATATATATATACATACGTTGCGTCGCTAGTACAGTATGTCTCTGTACCCCTGTCCTCCAAAGCTGCATCGAATACAAACGTCTCTGCACACACGCCCCACACAATCTGCGTCGCTAGCCCATACGTCTCTAAGCCCCCGCCCGCCAAAGCTGCGTCGCTAGTCCAGACATCTCTGGACCCCCGCCCACTCACATAGTCCCTACTCATAACTATGTATACATACATATATATATCGCATCTCTTAACATCACACAATCAAATCAACGGTTGAATCCTCTAGACCTCTAGTTCCAGTTTGCAATGAATGAACTAACTAACAATCAAGACTGAAACAGACTTAATTCAAACAGACGGATCATGATTCGAAATCTAAACTACGATAGAGAGAATTTTACACTGGTACAGGACTTACGGAATAGACCCTCACCTTTGCCACGGGTTCTGAAGAAACTTTAGGAAAAGCCGAATGGACCTTGACGGCTCTAACACAGCAACTCCGGAGTTCTCTGAAACTAGATCAATATGATATTCTGGCAGAGCTGAACCATAGAGCAAACAGATGAACAACTCAAGAACTGACCGTTAACCTTTAGATCCCTCCGGTCATAATGTAGTCTTATATGTCCTCTATCCACAGACACCAAGTGTACTCCGATCGGACACCATTTTCTTAACGAAAGTAGCTTCATCTCCAGGCTGGTCGTAAACGCAAACTGCACCAACACCTCTCACGAAAACAAGCATAACTCTCAGAAAATAACTCGGAATAACGATCCGCTTGCAGGAGATGATAGATAAGACAATTAAATACTTACTGACAAATTTCACACTGAAATATTTTGTTTCTGTTGACCGTTTCTCACTTACACCTAGACTGGTCGGAAATGTCTCTGCAACTCAATAGCTTTATTTTTTGCCAAGACGAAACGTCAATAACTTTCTAACCGTACGTCGATTTGACGATCGGATAGATTATCTGAAAATCTGGCATCGAGATATTTCCAGTGATATCTCGTCCGTTCCTTGGTTCCTTCTGTATCAACGGTAAAACGCTGATGAAGTTGACTGTTCGCGGATCCGATCTGTAGATATCAGCCCCAAAGAAACAACCATAACTCATAGATAAAAATTCCAAATGACGATCTGCTTTCTGATACACATAGATCTATGAGTGTAGAACACAACCTCAAAATTTAGCTTCGAAATACTCATATCTGGTCGATCGCACTTCTGTTCCCCCAAAACGAATCTGCAGAGCTCTACTCTCTCTTTTCGGATGGTGGGATGGCTTCTCTTTCATGGTGGCTATTTGTGGCTCTTTCGGTGACGTTAAGGCAGGGATTTGCCATCCCCAAAAGTCTCTGTCAGATGCCACCACGAAATCTCCTCTTAAATAAGAAAAATTTAGGGTTTTCTGCAATGTAATTGGCTCTTACTGGGCTAAATTTTTCCGGGCCGAAATTTGGATCTTTTCAATTCTTCCCCACCTACGAGGAATTCGTCCTCGAATTCAAATCCTGAGTCGGCTGTCCAATACCATCCTAAGAAAAAAATCTTCGGATAGTCAATCCTCATCTGAATTTGATCTCACTTGGATCACGTCCTGGAAGTCTGATACACTGTTGATAAAATAACTGCAATCAACTGCTCCAATTCGCTCCACCGGAGGATACATTCCAATGTACCTCGATTTTAGTTGCTTGAGCTTATGAGTCTTAAGTCCTCCCTGAAATGTCATTATTTTCAGGTATACTAGATTTCTCATATGTAACTCCAAATCCTTACGACGCTTAGCTGCATAAATCCTATGTCGTCATGGGCGTCCCAAAGCAAATCCTTGAGCATGTCCATTTGCTATACCATGTCTTGAACCATTAATAGTTCTAACTCATGTCACTTCCTCACTTTGGTCCAACAAAGTGGTATATGACAAGGCCTACCATAAATAGCCTCATACGGTGTCATCTCAATGCTCGAACGACAGTTGTCGATGTAATGTTTTCCGATCTTCCATCCCAATGTAAGACGCAATCCCTGAGCATGTCCTCTAAGTCTGAATAGTCCTCTGTGACTAACCATCTGTATGCTGATAATAAGTTGTATTCCTGTGGATCTTTGTCCTAAGTTCCTTCTGAATGACTCCAAAAATGTAGACGTGAACTTTGAATCCCAATCCGATACAATGTTGACATCCATGAAACCTCCCAAACTCAATAATGTAGGTCTGCTCCAACTGATTAGCTCTGACTGTTTTCTTAATTACTTAGGAAATGGGCTGACTTGGTAAGTCTATCCATGACTACCCATGTGGCATCATTTCCACATATGGTGATTTAAAATCCAATAACAATGTCCATAATCACCATGCCTCATTTCCACTCCGGCAAAAGCAAGCTCAACAATAACATGATAGATAACTGATCCTCTGTCATAGCCATCTGACATGTCTGACACTGTGACGCAATGAAGCTACAACTATGTTCATACTAGATCAATTATAGTTCACACTTCATATCTTTGTACCCCTTGGTGTTCCCGATGGGTAGAGAAACACAAGTGATGTATTTGCTGTATGATACCTTTTCTTAACAGCTTATCGTCAAACACACAACTTGGTTTCGGTACAGGTACATACCGCTCAAAACTATCCCGCTCAACACTTATGATATCCAATACTCCCCATCTCGATCGTCTTACAAAGACATAACGCTAACATGCGCTTGGCGTATCCTCCATAGCAAGACTGCCTGCTCTAAAGTCCCAAGGCCATCTGTCTCTCCATCAACAGTAATGGCACACAATCTGAGACTACCAAATGTCCCAGTAAACTCATAAACCTCTTTGGTTCCTGATACATCGCTCATGTGCCTGCCCAAGGAATTTTTCACCTGGTTGTCTTTACCAGATGGTATGCAATATCCAAACTGTAGC
>NC_027749.1:32783430-32798808 GCF_000695525.1 Brassica oleracea var. oleracea | reverse complement strand
TGCACATGGTTGAATGGATAAAACAATAGAAATATGCAAGATATCAATGAAGATAAATTTCAGACTCCAGTGATCCCAGAGAATCTGAACTTTCTTCCTGTACAATTACAATCTCCAAAACTATAACGCAAATACCACTGCAGCCACTACGAATCATGAATAGGGTAGTGGGTCTCGTGAGGTCTCAACTGATGCAATGTATATAGAGTGTCCTGATCCTCATGCATCAATACACAATCCGCAAACGCTCATCATACTCCCTCTACTCCAAGAATAACTCAGTGGGGTCGTCGATGAGTACAATCGCGCACTTGTCCAAGTGTTCGCGAAAGACATCATTCATAAGCTTCTGAAATGCCATCGGTGCATTCGTCGATCCAAAATGATATCACCGAAACTCATAATATCCATAACGTATACGGAAACCCACATTCCGTACATACTCCTCAACTATAGCAATCTGATGATGTCCTGATGCCAAGACAACCTTCGAGAACCGTGAACCTCCATGCAGCTAATTCAACAACTCATCAATATGATGGTTACCATGTTCAAGTCTATGTAGTCGATACAAAGCCTGAAACTACCATCATTTTTTTCTTTCCAAACAACACTGGTGCTCCCCACGGCGAATTACTCGGCCTGATAAATCTCTTGTCTGCTGAATCTTCCATATGTTCTTTCAGCTCAGCCATCTCTCCTGGCGCTAATCGGTATAGAACTCGTGAAACCGGTGCTGTCCCGGGCTCCAACTCGATCGTAAGAACATCTCCTCTAGCTGGTGACAGCCCTTCCAAGGGCTCAAATACATCTCCATACTCTGAGATAACTAGATGATCCTGGAACTCATGTTGACCATCGAAATGATCACCAAAATCCATTTACTCCCCATATCCAATAACTCCTCTGCATGTAGCATGTATGCAAATAAAATCTGCTCTGCACCAGAAATATGAACTCCCTCAGGAAATCCAACAGTACTCGATGTCGTGATAACAAGTCCATCCCAAGAATGATATAGCAAAACACAACTCCATCTCTAACGAGTCTCTGAACCAATAGGCCCTCCAAGCATAACTGGTACACCGCAATCAATATAAATAGCTCCCAACGTTTCTATGTCAGCTGTCCGAACTGACACATCTCTGAAATGATCAACACTGCCAAAAACTGAAAAACATACCAAGTGTAACTCCAATATAACACAACACAAGTTGTCGCACCCCAATCCAAAAGCGATCCCAACGAGTTTACAAATAACCATGCCTCCATTGCAGTAACTCTATACGAATAACACATGCCAACTCATGGCACACATCTCATACCACATAATCTCCAATAACGAAAACTCGTGGAGAGATGGCTTGAAATTTGGGTGGTGGCAACACCGTCACACATCCACATGCAGACAATCTCCGAATACGGCTGACGAAACTGATACACACCTGAGCAATCTATCAAACTGTGACATCATCCATCTCTCGAACATCTGGCTGAAACCTTGTTAGCTAGAGAACGGATTTACTCATCGTCAATAAAAAGACAATTGGATTAAAAGTTACTAAACAGAACAGTGTTGTATTTTTCTTCTTTTAAAAGTCTCAAATCTCCAGATTCAAAAATATTTTAAAATCGATTAAAACAAATTAAAACTGAGTCAAAACCGAGTCGAAACCACGTCCGAACAAATCGTCATCCCGGGTCAGAGCCGGGACGGAACCCCGGTCTGATACCAATTTGTAACACCCGTATTTTCCAAAATAAATAATAAAAATAATAATCCTGAAAACCTCATTTATTAATCCTCATGAATCGTCTCCAAACACCATAAATCAAATAAATAGCCATAAATCCAAATAACATAATAATTCTCGAAAAAAATCGATAAATCCATAAAAACCGCAAGTCTGAAAAAGAAAGAAATAAAACTCCCAAAGCACCAGCCCGATAGCAATCACTCCTGCTCGTCAGTCTCATCTGAAAGGGGAAGGAAAAGAGGGGTGAGTAACAAGGGAGTTACGCCGTGAGGTATGGGATGCTAAACACGGAAACCACTGACTTGAGTAATAGAACTCCCACTATGGAAGTTTAGGTCTAACATGAACAAACAAGACGCCTAAAGCATCACACAAACACAACACAAACAATGCGATGTTAGCATATAGCTAGTCCATACACTCCGCATCTCCTCATACGGATATTTATATACATATGCTGCGTCGCTAGTACAGTCTGTCTCTGTACCCCCGCACTCCAAAGCTGCATCGAATGTAAACGTCTCTGCACCCACACCCCCCACACAATCTGCGTCGCTAGCCCAGACGTCTCTGAGCCCCCGCCCACCAAAGCTGCGTCGCTAGTCCAGACATCTCTGGACCCCCGCCCACTCACATAGTCCCTACTCATAACTATGTATACATACATATATATATCGTATCTCTTAACATCACACAATCAAATCAACGGTTGAATCCTCTAGACCCCTAGTTCCAGTTTGCAATGAATGAACTAACTAACAATCAAGACTCAAACAGACTCAATTCAAACAGACGGATCATGATTCGAAATCTAAACTACGATAGAGAGAATTCTACACTGGTACGGGATTTACGGAATAGACCCTCACCTTTGCCACGGGTTCTGAAGAAACTTGAGGAAACGCCGAATGGACCTTGACGGCTCTAACAAAGCAACTCCGGAGCTCTCTTAAATTAGATCAATATGATATTCTGGCACAGCTTAACCATAGAGCAAACAGATGAATAACTCAATAACTGACCGTTAACCTTTAGATCCCTCCGGTCATAATGTAGTCCTATATGTCCTCTATCCAAAGAAACCAAGTTTACTCCGATCGGACACCATTTTCTTAACCAAAGTAGCTTCATATCCAGGCTGGTCGTAAACGCAAAGTGCACCAACACCTCTCACGAAAACAAGCATAACTCTCAGAAAGTAACTCGAAATAATGATCCGCTTGCAGGAGATGATAGATAAGAGAATTAACTACTTACTGAAAAATTTCTAGACTGAAAGATTTTGTTTCTCTCGACCGTTTCACACTTACATCGAGACTGGTCGGAACTGTCTCTGCAACTCAACAGCTTTATTCTTCGCCAAGAAGAAACGCCAATAACTTTCTAACCGTACGTCGATTTGACGATCGGATAGATGATCTGAAAATCTGGAATCGAGATCTTTGCAATGATATCTCGCTTGTTCCCTGGTTCCTTCTGTATCAACGGTAAAACGCTGATGAAGTTCATTGTTCGCGGATCCGATCTGTAGATATCAGTCCCAAAGAAACAACCATAACTCTTAGATACAAATTCCAAATGACGATCTACTTTCTGATATACATAGATCTATGAGCGTAGAACATAACATCAAAATTTAGCTTCGAAATGCTCATATTTGATCGATCGCTCTTATGTTCCCCCAAAACGTGTCTGCATAGCTCTACTCTCTCTTTTCGAATGGTGGGATCAGAGGCCACCACGAAATCCCATCTTAAATAAGAAAACTTTAGGGTTTTCTGCAATGTAATTGGGTTTTACTGGGCTAAATTTTTCCGGGCCGAGATTTGGGTCGTTACAATAATATTTGTATGGTGGATGGTTCATGGACCTCTACGTATCAATTCAGTGGAATTAGATGGGTTTGGAAGGATAGCATGGGAAAGATCTAACTCATGGGGACATGGAAATTGAGGAGGCGTGAGACAGCATTACACTCAGGACTGGAAGCGTTAAGATGGGCAATGGAGAGCATGTTACAGTATTTGACATGTCAGAGATTTGGGACAGATTTAAAGAATCTGATTGCAATGATAATGGACCTACAAGCTTGGCCAAACTTTTCGACTGAGCTGGAGATCATTCAAATTCTCCAGATGTGTTTTCTGGATTTCAAGACAAGCTACTTCCCAAGGGCGCAAAATAAAATTGCTGATTCAGTAGCTAGGAAATGTCCGTTCTTTTCAAGACAAGCTACTTCTCTTTGTTTCATTGGTTTTTCTATCCCGGTCTAGTTACCTAGACCACCTCAAGTTTGAGTAATAAAATAGCCGTTTATTGCCAAAAAAAATGTTTTTCTTGAAAGTTGACCATTGCTCATCCATAAGTTTTATACTATAAAACAGAAGTCAATTGATAATTCTGTGAACTAACATGTGTCCTTTAGATATTTTTTTAATTGTTTTGTTTTTATTTCTAAATGAGAGTTAAAAGTTAAAAGTGAAATTTATCTACAACAACTACTTATCTATCTCCATAACTACTTTTAGTCCCAATTCTTTTGCTCATCGTGTGAAACTGTATATAAGGTAATCATAACTCTTAGATTTTGGAAACCAGCAAAATGTTCATAAATGTTTATCGGTTTGTTTAGTACGTAGAACATTGTGTCAATTTAATAAAAATATGAAAGTTAATTGGGAAACGATACTCTACACACTTCAGTAAGTAATGTCTTTACTTTCTTTTATTGAGTTGTAGTTATATATTTATATCAATTCTCTTTTCTAAATTTCGCAGATAAAATAAATGAATACTAGGATGAATAGATGATTACAACTACTCCAGTCTGGACATTGTTCTTAAACCAGTTTTTTTTTAATTGTTGTTATGTCTCTTTGATCTCTATTTATACCTCTTTTTATATTTACTTATTTCATTTGTTTAGGTGAAAAGGCTCAACGCGTTAGTAGAAGAAAGAAATCAAAATATCTATGTTTGGGTAGAAGTTTATTAACCTTTATCAATGACATGTAGATATAAAATGTAACTAAAATCAAGTATGTTTATTTAATTATGTATAATTATATAGAAAAAAATATAAAACAAGAGGGAGCAAATGTTGTATGATTGAGATTGGTCTATCACCAAGCTATGACTTTAATATTTACTTTTCTTTTTGCCAATAAATTTAATATATATCTTATTATATAAAACTAAGGAAGTGTATACTTACATTTTAATTATGTAGAACTCTTTATCGGCTTTTGCTTGAACATCATCTTCATTTTCAGGAACATAGTCTGGGTACTAAGGAAGTCATCTTCGGACTGTCAAACAGAATGTTGTTGTGAGGTTCATTGTCATCCAAAACCTGCAACATGCTCGTCATACTCTTCAAAGAAACAATAGAGTCAACTGAAATCCGCAAGCTTAGGGAGCCGAAAGTTTAGTATCAACTGAAGAATTGATCAAATTATATATGTTGAGCTGCCAATATGGGCTTAACCAATAGGGAACTCTCAACGCCCAGTGGCTTTGTAACGAAGTATATGATTTATATTGCGAACAAGTAGCACTTTTGATGCAACTGAAATCTAAAGTGGCTCACAATATGCTGAACTGAAGATGCATTTAATTCACAAGTACTCTATAATGGAACTAAGAAATGGTTAAGATTGATTTGTAATGGTTACCTTTAGAAGAATGAAGCTCTTTGCCACCTTTTTGTAATACTCTCTGATGGAAACCAATGCCTTTCCTCTAAACTCCTGAATCGTCACTCGTCTCTTATCCGATAGCTAAGAAAAACTAACATTCCACTGCATACATATGAGATTTTTTTTGACAAGCTCTGGTTGAAGAAACTATGATTGATTCAGTATAGGATTATTAGAGCATCTCCAGTGTATTACCCCACTTTTTACTCTAAAATTGTGCAACACCAAAATGATTAGGGTTTTACTCTAATGTATTACTCTATTTTTCACTCCAAAAAGAAATTCTATTTTATTTAATTAATAATTTTTACTAATCATTTCTAGTTATGAAAAATTATCAAATAACCTCAAATATCTTATGTTTAAAAACATCAATAAAAATATAATTTATTAATACAATAAATAATAAAAATATAAATAAGATAGCATATTTTGGTTCAATAATGAGTATTAGAATATTTTTCTCCAAATGATCAACTAATACATTTCATAATGAATAATGAGCTTATTTATCCATCATTTTTTTAAACTAAGAAAAAAAATTAAAATCAGACATTTTCATTGTTTGGACAATATTTCACCGACCATAGTTGTTCCAAAAATGATTTACCAGATTATTAAATCACTTATTTTAAGTTATTTTATTCTTTATGTTTAGTTTGGTATTTTTTATTAGTTTATGCATCTTCACGTAAAATTACTAAAAATAATCTCTTATGGAATATCATATTTCTTTTCATGTTATTATATTATTTTTAATTTTATTGAAGTATCAAATAAAAAATATTTAAGATTTAAAGGACCATCATATACATAAAAAAAATTTACTCCAAAATGAACGAGCTTAAACCCCTGAGAGAGTGACTATTCTATATATTCCACATACACTAAAAGCAGACATATAGACTAAAGTTTTGATACTCGAAACGTAATACTCTTGCTATAAATATCAATTAAAATTACCTTCTTGATTTTTTCACCTTTTGTTTCCGTAGCATGCACAAGGAACCAGACGTTATTTTACGCTAACATTGCCGTTCATTTCTCCAGTGTTCAGTATGGACACACAATTTGTTGTCCGTTATTTATGTATTTATCTCATCGCTCTTTTAAAAAATATAATTCATAATTATTCAGTTTTTGGCCTTACTTTCTGTTTTGCTGCCTGGTTTCTATCTCTAATATTCGCAGTGGCGATGATATTTATGCTTATACAATCCTACATCAGAGATACAAATGGGTTCTACCACTTTGATGTGAAACCTAACTACTTGAAAAAATTCCAGTCACTCGTTATGAAATGCATTTATCCATCGAGTTGCCACTTTATTGCCCGAAAGAGATGGTCTTTGATTTTCATTTGCCCTAAGAATAATCAAAGTCCATCATGTGGAAAATGAGTGGTCTAAGATTACGAAGATGTAAGATGTCTGCCTTGAAGTAGTCGCTGACGTAGTTGCTGAAACAGACGTCATGTTGAGTCAAGGTGCTAAACTGAAGTCGTGTAGACTTGAAGAGCAAGAGAGTATCTTGGAGAAAAGGAAAGAGGAATAAACTTGGGTATCAAGTTTATGACTTAAATAAAGTGGAATAAATGCAATTCCAAGAAAAAGAAAGTTACACTTATTGTTTTGGAAAATGTCCATATTCTTGATGCCTTGGAGAAAAGACATTGTAGAACGTGGAGTTAATGATAAAATAGCCCTGAGAGTCGTCGGAACAGACATAGGCACAGATGCTGATTTTATAGAGAGAGAAAAGCTTTTGAGTGTGGCCTTGGTCGTGCTGAAACAGTTGCTAAAGTACTGACGGAAGAGAGACATAAGCGTTGTAGCTTAGGAACCTTTCAGTTGCGTGTGTTTGGGTGTTAACACTAGATATGTAAAAGCTGAATTAAGCAGATCTTGTAATAGATTGTTTAAAAGAGATTCTAATAAAGCATAAGTGTTTGCTTGTAGTGTTTTGTCCATCGGTTTACTTTCTGCAGTACTATTGTGGTGTCTCCTTTACATCAACAATTGGTATCAGAGCGGGTCACCTAAGTCACTGGTGAAGATCCCGAAGGCAAGAGAACAGAAGGAAAAGACAGAGTACAGCAGGAAGCATGGTGGCTGAGCTTATGCTTGATCCTGAACAATATGGACACTGGAAAGTGAAGATGAAGGCAAGCTTACAAAGTATTGATCTGGATGTTTGGGCATCAGTGGAAGATGGCTATGAAGTTCCCAAAACAGTAGATAAAGATGGTGTTGTGGTCAACAAACCATTGGCTAAATTGACAAAGCGTGAGAAGGAGATATCAAGGTATAATGAAAAAGCTTTATGTGGTATTTTTACATCAGTCAAAAAGAAGCAATTTGATCTGATTCAAAGCTGCAAGAATGAAAAAGAGGCGTGGGATATTCTGCAATTACACTTTGAAGGAACTGAGAAGGTCAAGAGTTCAAGGATGGATTTTTTCAAATCAAAATTTGAGAACTTGAAGATGGAAGAACATGAATCTGTATCAGATTTTAGTTCTCAACTCAGTGCGTTAGCACAAGAGGCTCGTGTTCTGGGCATGGAATACAAGGACAAAAAACTGGTGAAGAAGTTTAAAGGTGTTTGCCAGAAAGATTTACAGGTTATAAGACAGCAATGTTTGTGTCTCTTGACATAGATAAATTCAGCTTTCACGAAGTTGTGGGTATGTTAAAAGCTCCTGAGATGGAGCTTGATGGTGTGGGCAATCATATTGAAGTCAAACTGGCAGTTGCTGAAACGACAAGTCAAAAATCAGAGAATGAAGATGAGATGGTTAAGATGATTCGTGTGCTTCACCAAGTACTACGGTAAGGGATATAGTGGCAAGAACATGAGAAAGTTTCTGTGAGCAAACAAAGGCAAGAAGATGGCAAGCCATGCGGTAATAAAGATGTGCAATGTTATAAATGCAGAGGATATGGACATTTCAAAAGGGAATGTCCAATGGCCAAGAGAAAAAGATTCAAAGGCTTTAGGTGGAGAAAAATTGGACACGGTGAGATGCAGGAGAAAGAGAGATCCTTCACAAGGGAAGATTATAATGAATCAGAAAAAGACGAAGTCCTCAACCTAGTTACTTTTGGTGCACGCAAAGATGAAGCAAGTACATCATCTGAATCAGATTCTGAATCTGAGGAGGAAAAATATGATGAAGGACAAGATGATGATCTCAAAAAGTGCTACAAACAAGTGTGTGGAACGTTAGTAAAGCTTGGAAAAGAGAATATGGTGCTAGTAAAAGAGCAGAGACGTCTTGAAGCACTTATTAAAGTTCTACAGAAGGACTTGCAAGCAGAGAAAGAAGACACAACACAAGCTCTTGTTAAACCTGGTGAAACTCAGAAAAGAAAAACAGAGAGTGTGTCCATGTCTGCAATGAAGCCAGTAGTTAAGATGTATGGAAGGACCACTTCATATGGAAAGAATGCAGTGAAGACTGCAACTGCAACGAGAACTGCTTCATCGTCTGTTACAAGGAAAATTCCAGAGGAAAAGAGTGTATTTCAGCGACCCTTCATACCTGTGTGTCATCATGGTGGAGTTGTTGGGCATATTAGGCCAAAGTGTTTCAGGCTATTGAGGGAGAAGCATCATATTGAGAGAGTATATGATATGAGGATTCATGGTCCAACATGTTATTCTTGTGGAGTTCAAGGACATATTCGACGTGATTGTTTCAAGTTGGTTGATCAGAGAGGCACATCAAAAAGTGAAGGCAAAGAAACTTGTCAGGAAGTACGTCATGACGTGCGACAAGGAGTACGGTATGAAGTTCTACATCGCGTAGCTGTGAGTAACAAGCCAAAGGTTGTACATTAGTGCACCAACATGAAGGTCAGACTTGAGGTTCTGAAGCATGGTTGTGCAGCTGGTACAATGAAGGAGACTGATCGGTGCATCAGCAACTGTGTCACGCCGAGCAAGAAGCAACATCGGATGTGATGTTGGTTCTGTGGGAAGGTTGGACACAATAAGGTGGAGTGTTTTGCTCGAGATAAGAGCAGAAACATGGCCAAAAAGGTGAACAAGACGTTCACTAAATCCAAGAGGGTTGAAGAGGTGTCCTTAGCCCAAGAGTGGCTTACTTGATGAGATCAAGGAAGAGACATCAGAAGAAGGATGCAAATCTGGTAGGAGTGATCCTGAGGTTGATCAAGGAGCATCAAGTCTGGAGCCAGGACACGAGGTTTTTTGTGGCACAAAGGGGAAGGAGATCGAAGTACGTCAGGAAGTGATGCGAAATGATCTCTAGGAGGGTGATAACGAAATCACTCCAAGATAATAGCAACGAGTGCATAGGGCACTCGGCGTGAATGGGGAAGGGTTCATGGTCAAGAATACGACACATGACGGAAGCAAGGTCCTCAACAGAAGCAGGTCGAAGGGTAGTTCGACAGGTGCATCAGGTCGTGATGCAGTACTTGTTATTCTGCTGCAGCAGTGGCTGTGTCATGATTATACATGAAGAAGCAGACGGCTGGGTCTGTAAGGCTTGACATCTAAGCATATGTTTTAGCTTAGTATACAATAAAGCAGGTGGAGAATGGTGATGTTCTGGGACAGAGAATGCATATCTTATGGGGGAGAAAAACATGGTGTGGTGCACATCTCATGAGGGAGAAAAGCACATTTGGTGTGGAAGTTTCAAGGTGAGGAACGTGGTTGCTGAACTAGAAGATTGTTGTGCTTGATCGGCACACAAAGCTAAAACGGGGAGATTGAAGATCTAAGATGTATGCCCTGAAGTAGTCATTGACGTAGTTCCTAAAGCAGACGTCATGTTGAGTGGTGAAGACCATGTGGAGTCAAGGTGCTGAGCTGGAGTCGTGTAGACTTGGAGAGCAAGAGAGTATCTTGGAGAAAAGGCAAGAGGAATAAACTTGGGTATCAATTTTATGACTTAAAGAAAGTGGAATAAGTGCAATTCCAAGAAAAGGAAAGTTGCACTTATTGTTTTGGAAGATATCCCTATTCTTGATGCCTTGGAGAAAAAGCATTGTAGAACGTGGAGTTAATGATAAAATAGCTCTGAGGGTCATCGGGTGATATAACTCAAATTACCCTAAGGAGTGATTTTTAGTCTCTCAAATAAGAGGTCGAGTTCTAATACTTAGGGATCAAATTCACAGGGAGCTAGAGAACCTAATGGATCTAATATGATTTGTTAAGTAGGAAGTTTTTAAGATTTAAAATGTAAATTTGCAGTTTTGGTTGAGCAAGTAATTGCTCGATTGATTGGTTGAGGTTTTGATGCTTAGAAGAAAATAGCTAGACTTAGGGTTACTATTCAGGAAACTTGGAATTATAATCCTACAGATGCCTAATAAGTTGCATGCATGATAATCTAAAGCTCAACTGTCAATTCAACAAGTCCATCAGCTATCGCATGTTTGAACTCGTCTATTAACTAGATCTAATGACCCAAAAATATGTATTCGATCAATAGGAGTGTCGATCAATAATCCTATAGGGATATCGATCGATACACCTTTTGCTCCTTCGATCGATTATCCAATATGAATATCGGTCGACGCGCTTCTGGTTAAGCTTTATGTTCGGGTTGAATAATGCTTACTAAGCTCACTAGATCAGCTCTAGCCTTACTCTTAGCAAGAAACTTAGCTCAGTTAGAATGTTTTCATGATGAAAATGAAGCTCTCGCTTTTATCTATCAATTCTAGGGCAAGTTCTAGGTAGTTAATCTAGAAACATGCATTAATGAACAATCCTAATGACAATTACCACAACTCAGCAATCTATAGTTGGGGCTAATCCCTCATAACCTATTTAAACCCTAAATCTAACAGTGAAACTACTCAGACATGGCCAAGCAATTTATGAAAGCAATTAGGCTAGAAAACTTCATAAAATAGTAAAATAGATATTAATGGAGTTTCAATCACAAATCATAACTTTGGATCTTCTCTCCAATCTATCACAATCCTAAAACCTTTTTCTGAAAGTAATAAAACTAAAAACACAGAAAATCACACTTTGCGTCTAACATGGTGGCAAAGCTTATATAGTTAGGTTAAAACTCGTTAGGGGTAAACTTGTAAATTGGTGAAGACTTGGGCTTAAAGTCGGCTGTGACCAAACGGGCTTTCTGCGCGTTTCGCTGTCGATCGATGTTCAGGTGTGAACATCGATCGATATTCCTCCTCAAATATCGACCGATGGTCGAGCTCGATGGTCATCTCGGGTGCTTACTCCAAATATCTTTAAAATGCTCCAAAATCATCACTTATCTCCAAATCACTCATGTTCTTATAAATATAATAAATAGACTCTATAATATAATAATAGATAGTAAAAACACCTATAAACCATGGATGAAAATTGGTCAAATCCATGGTCTATCAACTCCATCAGACTTACCATTTTGCTTGTCCTCAAGCAAAACAAACAGTCAATCTCTCTGAAAGAGGTTTTTAAAACAGCAGGGACTCACATGATTTAAAGCTTAGAATCATAATCTCTACTATATTGCAATCCACATCTAAGAGGTCTTAATCACAAAATCACATCATACCATATCCTAGCTTAGCAATCAAATTCATCTAGCCAACAACTTAGCAAATCTTGTCTGACATTCCCCTCTACCAACCTCATTTGTTAGCATAAATAAAAGTGTAGGCTTTACCTTGGGAGTATCGTTCGCATGATGCAAGGAATTTCGAACAAGTATCTGGACCTGCAGGTAAACATTAGTTCATATCCTCTCTCTCTACTAATTTTTCTCCTAGTCAAAGTCTGCTTATATTTGCAAGATCATTGACCAAGATTGTACATGCTTCCATGAATCAAGCCTTAAAGGTGGTTGCCACCAAGTCCTGTTCACTTCTTTTTGACCTATATCCAAGGATTATTTGTGAAGCAAGCCTTAATGGTTGTAGCAACCAAGTCATGTTCTAATCATTTACCTATAGAATTCATATGAAGCAAGTACATGCTTCCATGAATCAAGCCTTAAAGGTGGTTGCCACCAAGTCCTGTTCACTTCTTTTTGACCTATATCCAAGGATTATTTGTGAAGCAAGCCTTAATGGTTGTAGCAACCAAGTCATGTTCTAATCATTTACCTATAGAATTCATATGAAGCAAGCCTTAATGGTTGTAGCCACCAAGTCATGTTCAAATTCCTTCCTAAATAAATCTCTAATATATATAAATATAAATATATTTTTTTTTATTTTATAGAGAGAGAGAGAGAGAGTGATAAATCTATCTACACAAGGCTTTACCTTCCAGACTTGTTTGAAGAATCCGATCCAACGTATACCAAGCCCCAAGACAAACAGTTGTGTCAAGTTTAGTGTTGGATGTCAGCTTTGGTTCCTTCAAACAATCTCAGCAAGTGTAACATAGTTGACAGGTTGATCCACTTTAGTATCTTTAGTACTATCTGCAATCAGTAAGTCAGACCAAAATGGATGTCGACCGATGTAAGGATGTTGATATCGGTCGATGCAGGTGATGTTCTATCGATCGATGTCGACAGTGTCTCATCGGCCGATACTAAGGGAAATCGTCTACTCGGATCTGTTTTTGTTTTTGTTTTTTTTATGACCTGCAATAAATAAAAGCCAACATAAATAATATATTAATAAAAACTAAATAAATATTACCTAATAGTGGGTTGCCTCCCACTCAGCGCTTTGTTATAATCATTTAGCTTGATTTTGGAGGTGATTGGGCTAGTGATGTTGAAAGGTGACACTTGTTGGGAAAAAAGTCTCCATATCTTCTTTGCGCTTGTTGAACCATGTACAAGTGAAGTCTCTCATTGCTTCATCTCCTCTGCGCCATTTATCCTTCATTATTGTAGTTACATCTTCTATCTTCTGCAATCTATCTCCAATACTCTCTAGATTGAACCGATATCTCATAAGTCTGGCGTATGTTTCAGCTGAGATCTCCTCTCCATGGTTGTGTGTATCAGACATGTCTGATGTTATCGTTTGTACTAGCCTCCCTCGGTGTGTAGCTTTGTCGACCGATATCTGTTGATGAATGTCGGTCGATTTGTTGTTGCGTCTGTCGATCGATGGCGATGCTTCTGGTCGACGGATAATGTAACTATGAATCTCCACCAAGTCCCCTTGAATAGCTTCTATCTTTGAGGTCAAAGCACTAATGCTAAGATCCATTGGGAAATAGATGTCATCACATCTCCTATCAAGCCTCTCTTCTGTAGATTCCAGCGCTCTGTAGATCCCTTCTATTATCTGATCTATCTCTGCCCTGGTGTGAAAATCTAGTTGAGACTTTATCGAATGTGGGTATGGTAGATTTTCGTCGACCGCTTCTGGTATGTGGTTATCGATCGATGTGCGTAAGCAACTGTCGATCGATGTGTGTAAGCGGTTATCGATCGATGTAGGTCGAGCAACGTCGGTCGCGCGCTGAATTCTGGCTATGTCTTGCTTCATATCCTCCATGCAAGTAGTCAGCCAGATGATACTATCATTCAGTGGATAGTAGACACCATCAAGTTTCATCTGGAAGGCTTCTTTGTTCTTCTCGTGTTCTCCACAGACTCCATAGAACATCTCATTGATCTTGTCTTTGGTGTAGATCTCTGGTACCAGCTTGGTCTGTGTGAATGAGCTAGCATGTTCAGGAAGACATATGTAGCTTGGCTCATCTCTTGAAGCTCTTTCCAGAAGTTTTCTTATATCTCTGTTGTGAACATGAATGGTGTGTCCATCTAGATCTCTGCCGTATCCCTGATCATCTCTGTATATTCCATACTCATCCTTCTCTTCCCAATAGAATCTCCTGGTACCACAAGATCGAAAGCTCTTCTGCCAAATTCTGGCCGTCTGTCGATCAATGTTGGGACGTCAACGTCGATCGATGGTTGAGTTGGATGGCGAGTCCTTTGTTTGAAGCTTTTGTCTATGCCACCAGCTGTGTCATAGAATTTTTTTGTAGCCTTCTGTTGGTGTTCTGGAATGTTGTGTTGATGTATGAACAGGTTGTCTGCTCCATTGGCTGTCTGAAGGATATATGCAATGTCCTCTCGAGATACGTGTAGTATACGTCCGTCTATTGCTCTTGCGTAGCCATCTGGGTCCCTGAAAATACCAAATTCGTCTGGAGTTAGATGTTGGTTATCATATATATCTTTTTTCGCTTACAGTGGTTTTTGGTATTGGACAGATGTCAATCGATGTTGTATTGTTGATGTTGATCGATGTTGAATGATTGATGTCGATCGATGGACGGCTCTCCCTGTCGATCGGATGGCTGAAACGTGTTCTTTCCCAAGTAGCTTCTTCTAGATTCTGATATGTCTCATCGCGTCTTTGCATGTTGAGAAGTTCCTCGTATGTGAAACCCTCATGAAGTTCATCATCTCCTTGATCACGGTATTCTGTCTCTACTTCATAGCTCTCGTGATAGCGATCATCTGCCCAACTGCCAATTGAGTAATCTCCGTCTCTGGTAGCACCGACGTTAGTGTCGATCGATGGGAAGTAGGCGTTATCGGTCGATGCTCGAAGGTGGTTTGGTTAGTGAGGTTGAGTGTCGATCGATGTTGAATCATAGTTATTGATCGGTGGCGACTTTCTTTTCCAAGAGGAATGATGGAGAAGTCTATCTTCCTCGTCAAGAGTCGCTCTTTGCTCTATAGCTCGTTCTTCCTCATAATCTTCATCATACTCCTCTGTATGCGTGGTGTGTGTTGCCATGGTGGGATTATAGTAGTCGTTCTCCCAATCATATGGACTGCTGTCGACCGATTCTTCCTTCGGGGTGTCGGTCGATATCTGATGGGCACTGTCGATCGATGTTGCAATGTGATTTCAATCGACGCTGAGTTTTCTGTCGCGTACTCGGCTCCACAGTGGCAAGCTGCAATGATTCCTGGATCATTGATTCTTCTGGAGGTC
>NC_027749.1:32767631-32783248 GCF_000695525.1 Brassica oleracea var. oleracea | reverse complement strand
TGGCATGGAAATCTACTGGAACTAGGGCATTACAATCTGCACCTCTAGGTCTCTCACAATTTCTCCTGAGTTCCTCTGGGAATAGTCCACAAAAGTGAATAATTCCTGTGAAGGCTCCACTTGCAGACCCAGATGGTCTGCCAAAAACCTAGGTAGGATGCTGACTGATGCTCCTGTGTCGCACAAGGCATGTGGGAATTCAATACCTTTCACCGTGCAAGGTATTGCAAATTGCGCATGATCACTCTTCTTATTCAGTGTAATCCCCATCCTCATCTTTTCTCTAGCTTCACAGAACATTCTCCTAATGTCTTCTTCTGTCTCTCTAGTTTCTCTGAAGAACATCCACAATCAGTGGGTATAATAAGCTTCATCGAATGCCTTATCTATAGGAATTCTGAAGACTCTTTTCCGGAAACTTTCCTTTTCCTTTTCATTAGCCCCCCTCTTCAGATATTTTGCCATTTTTTCCTTTCTTCTTCTTAGGGTTCTTCCCGTAGGAACCCTATCAACTTCCATAGGATCAACTCCATCATCTGATGGTGTCATGACGGTCTCCGGTGGGTTTTCTGAAGGTGTGGGCTTGGGCCTGAGTGCATTAAGACGTGTAACATCTATCTTTGGCATCTGCACTAGGTACATATAGGTGCTCGTCGATCGATAGGCGCTCGAGGTTGTCGATCAGTGACGGTCTCCTGATGTCGATTGACAGTGGGGTCAGAATGTCGATCGATGTTTACGTATACAGGGCTGGGCGGATGTGGGTGTTTTGCTGCGAACTCCTCGTGAGTCATGATCCTCACGGCTTTGCAAGATGCGGTTGATTCTGTAGGTGTTGTCGAGCAATGTCCATGAGAGGACGTCGATCGATTTTGGATGACCTCTGTCGATCGATGTTCGTGGCTTGGCGTCGATCGACACCAATGTGATCCGCCGAAACTCATCAGACTTTCTACTTCGAAATCTCCTTCTTGAAGTTTCTCTTCCTTCACCACTTGCCAGAAATCATCCCCAATGATGGCATTCACGTGGTGTTTCATCACATCATCTTCTACCCCTCGTGTTAAGGCTCCCTGCCTCTTAAAAGGTTCTCCTGTCTGAACAACCTGCATCTCCAGCTTCGTCACATGAGTGCTCAAAGTTTCAAACTTTGTGTTCAGGTTGGTGTAGACAGAATCAATCTTCCCATTGAAGTCCACCGTTATGCGCTGCTGTCCCTCTAGAACTCTATCAAGCATCTCCTCAATCTTGCTCTCTTGAGTTGGCGGTGGTAGCTTCTGGTAGAAGGAGCTTCCATAACCCTGTTGTTGTTGTAGTTGTTGTAGTAGTTGTTACTGTAGGGTTTCTGGTGCTGCGAACTCTGGTTAAAGTTACCATATTCCCATAGGAGTTTATGTTTCCTCCCTGGTTCCCCGAACCTTGGAATCCAGTTCCACTGATGAAGTTCAAATCTGCTTCCTCTGCTCTACCCTCTGTGTCTACAGCCTCTGCATCTTCAACCAAGCAGACCTGCTTTCTGAGAAGCTTGTGAACACTGTCCAACTTTGCCTTCACGTCATCCATCTGATCATTCCCAAGGATGGCGGCAGATTTCTTCCTCTCAAAGTCAGTGTTCTTGGTGCTGCTGCTAGATGCTAGGTTCTCAATAACCATCACTGCCTCCTCTGGATTCCTGGTGTTGAAGGTTCCATCGCTGGAAGCATCAAGAGCCATCTGGTACTGCACCGCGATGCCTCTGTAGAAAGTACTAAGCAGTTGTACTTCATTGAATCCATGGTGTGGACAGTCTCTCTGATAAGACTTGAATCTGATCCAGGAGTTTTTGAATGGCTCTGTAGGCTCCTGAGTGAATGTAGCAATCTTGCTCCTCAAGTCTTCAGCACGCGCTTCATCGAAGAAGTTGCATAAGAAGGCATTATTCATGTCGCTCCAAGATGTGAGTGATCCTGGTGGTAACTGCTTGCTCCTATAGCATCAGTATCGGACTCAGGGATTGCAGCCCCGTGAGCATCTATCCTCTGACATGCTGCATTACGTAGATGACCCTCCTGGTCATGCAGGTTTCCTCTATCATCTCGTAAAAGTATCAAAGTAGCAACCATGTTTTGCGGCTCACTATCGATCGATGTTGGGACTGAAGTATCGATCGATGTTGGATGGAAAATGTCAGTCGACGGAAGATGAGTGTCTTCAGTCGATAGTGGTGAGCGAGTATCGGTCGACGGGACTAGTGTCTGGGTCGACGATGGTTGATAGAAATCGATCGATGAACAGGTGGTGTTATCGATCGATGAGGAGCGTGCTTCTGTTAAATAGGAAGTTTTTAAGATTTAAAATGTAAATTTGCAGTTTTGGTTGAGCAAGTAATTGCTCGATTGATTGGTTGAGGTTTTGGTGCTTAAAAGGAAATAGCTAGACTTAGGGTTTCTATTCAGGAAACTTGGAATTATAATCCTACAGATGCCTAATGAGTTGCATGCATGATAATGTAAAGCTCAACTGTCAATTCAACAAGTCCATCAGCTATCACATGTTTGAACTCATCTACTAACAAGATCTAATGAGCCAAACAAATGTGTTCGATCAATATCAGTGTCGATCGATAATCCTATAGGGATATCAATCGATACACCTTTCGCTCCGTCGATCGATTATCCAATATGAATATCGGTCGATGCGCTTCTAGTTAAGATTTATGCGCGGGTTGAATAATCCTTACTAAGCTCACTAGATCAGCTCTCGCCTTACTCTTAACAAGAAACTTAGCTCAGTTAAAATGTTTCAGGATGAAAATGAAGCTCTCGCTTTTATCTATCAATCCTAGGATAAGTTCTAGGTAGCTAATCTAAAACATGCATTAATGAACAATCCTAATGACAATTACCACAACTCAGCAATCTATGGTTGGGGCTAATCCCTCATAACCTATTTAAACCCTAAATCTAACAGTGGAACTACTCAGACATGGCCAAGTAATTCATGAAAGCAATTAGGTTAGAAAACTTCATAAAATAGTAAAATAGATATTAATGGAGTTCCAATCACAAATTATAACTTTGGATCTTCTCTCCAATCTATCACAATCTTAAAAGCTTTTGCTGAAAGTAATAAAACTAAAAACACAGAAAATCACACTTTGCCTCTAACATGGTGGCAAAGCTTATATAGTTAGGTTAAAACTCGTCAGGGGTAATCTTGTAAATTGGTGAAGACTTGGGCTTCAAGTCGGCTGTGACCAAACGGGCTTTCTGCGCGTTTCTCTTTCGATCGATGTTCAGGTGTGAACATCGATCGATATTCCTCCTCAAATATCGACCGATGGTCAAGCTCGATGGTCATCTCGGGTGCTTACTTCAAATATCTCCAAAATGCTCTAAAACCATCACTTATCTCCAAATCACTCCTGATCTTATAAATATAATAAATAGACTCTATAAAATAATAATAGATAGTAAAAACACCTATAAACTATGGATGAAAATGGGTCAAATCCATGGTCTATCATCGGGACAGACATAGATACAGAGGCTGATTTTAGAGAGAGAAAAGCTCTTGAGTGTGGTCTTGGTCGTGCTGAAGCAGTTACTAAAGTACTGGCGGAAGAGAGACATAAGCGTTGTAACTTAGGAACCTTTCAGATGCATGTGTTAGGGTGTTAACACTAGACGTGTAAAAGTTGAATTAAGAAGATCTTGTAATAGATTGTTTAAAATAGATTCTAATAAAGCATAAGTGTTTGCTTGTAGTGTTTTGTCCATCGGTTTACTTTATGGAGTACTATTGTGGTGTCTCCTTTACATCAACATATCAGAGTAGTCAAAGTACTCCATGTAATAAAATACGCTTGTGGTGTAGCGAATGCCCCCAGCTAATTTGCCAAAAGTCTTGTTATTACTTCATAAATTTGCAATTCTGGCTAAGAAAACTCTTTTACATGCCGACCAAAAAAAAAAAAATTTTCCATATGCAAGTAGGACTAAACAAATCGCAAATACTAAAAAAATTAGAGTCGTATATCCGATCCCCTCGATTTTTACACAAATAGATGCATATCTATAGTTAAATATAGAATTTCAAATGTATAATTTTATGTAATTATTATTTTCACATATAATTTTATTTATAAATTTACTTATAAAAGTATTAAATTAAGAAAGGAATTTAAAATCTTAATAGAAACTACAATTTTCTACAATTTTAGGTTTTATAAAAATTTAACTAATTTTTAAAATTTATAGAACATATAATTTCACTAAATTTTATATTATTTAAAAGATAATTTTTAAAAAACAAACTTGTATAGTTTTCTAGATATAACAGTATTGAATAAAATGAATTACATATCCGCAACGATTCTTAAATATGTAAATTTTTTCGATATCCAAAAAAAATTGGATGTCGGTATTTTCCAAAAATAAAAATAATAATAATTAGATATCTTCAAAATACGAAAAATCATAAATACTAAAAATTATGGTAGTATTTGATACGTGTCCCTATATGCAAGATCGAGTGAACTCAATCATCATTTGTTCATTTTTTTTCCAAAATTTTAGTGTTTATGATAGCGTTTTTTCTCATATGATGCAAGACATCATCACTTTTTATTATTATTTATTGTGCTTCTTTTTTTTGGTCTTTTTAGTAGGTTCTTTTTCTTTTACATTTGGTTACAACTTGTGTTAATTATCAGGTTTTGTGTAACATCTTGATTGTCAGTAAGAGAACTGATTTGGTTAGCTATATCATTAAAGTGCGCTTGTTTTTTCCGGTATCCATTAGTTTAGAATTCCAAAGTTAAGCATACTTGAGCTGGAGTAGTAGAATGATGGGTGACCTATCGGAAATAATTCGCGATATCATACGAGTGAGGCCAAAACACAGAAAAAATTCATGTGGTGATTGCAAATGCATCCGTCACACGAGATGGAGAACACAGGCCGAGTTAATAGGCATGGGAGGCATATTAATAATAGACGAGGAATGTTACATTTTGTTTGTCCATTTTGTAATTTAAAGAATTCCTTCGTTAAGACTAAGAGGAGGGAAGGACAGTTGTTTTTCATATTGAGTTAATTTAGAACTTTCAGCCTTTTCTTCCATTGATTATCGGTATTATATGAAATCAACGATCTTTAAGTATTAATTATGTGTCTAATGTTCGTCACTTTATTAATACTAAGCCATGTATTAAAAAAATACTAAACCATGTATTAGTATAATATTGGTTGTTCGGTGCGTCGTGCGGAAAGTTTGTTTTTATATTAAGTATTCTGTTAACATTTGTTTCTATTTTGAAAGATCTTTTTATTAAGCAATAACAAGCAACCTAACACATAAAAATATGCACATGCAATGTGACAACCATTGCCCTAGATGTGGAGCATATGATGAAACTATAAATCATGCCATCTCTGAGTGCCCCCAACGTTACAGATATGAGCACATGCAGCAACCCTAACTCCACCATCAATGCTCTCCAGCGCGAGTCACTACGCGAACATCGACTATCTTTTTTGGAGGAAAAACGATATAGAAGACTCTAAGCTGGATAAAGACTCATATCCCTGGATTATGTTGTATATTTGGAAAGCGATAAATGATAAACTATTCAGAAGAATAGACATGGACCCTTTGGAAACTGTCCGACATGCAGAATCAGAATGCCATGCTTGGTTCGAAGCAAACATGAAACAAGAAGAGCAAACAGTTACAACAACCTCTAACTAGATAGCAAGTTCTGAGAGATGCCTAATAGAAGGCTCATGAACACATGACGCATAGTTCAGTGGTTATGGATGGACAGGGAAAACCTCAGGAGGAACAACTCAGCTATTGGGAGCAAGAAACCAGCGACGAAGAATCTCACCACTTCATTCAGAACTTGATGCCCTTCTATGGGCGATGGAATGCATGCTTCAACTATCGATGTGTCTTGCTTTTGGCACCGATTGTAAGGATCTAATATCAATGATTCAAGACCCAGTAGCATGGCCCAACTTCTCCACTGAATTAGATGAGTTGCAGAAGCTGGAGAGCAGATTCTCAGACTTCTCAATTGTTTTTATTCCTCGTTCTGAAAATGTATCGTCTGATTCTTTAGCTAAGATAGCAAGATCCTTTCACAGGGACCTGTATTACATTGGTTGTTCTATTCCGATCTGGTTCCCCAGACCACCTTAAACTTGAGTAATAGATCAGTCGTTTGACGCAAAAAAAAAAAGAAAAGAAGATTTTTTACATATTACATGTGAATCATTATTTGTAGCTGATTTTGTTTATTCTATCACATTCAACTAAAGTTGTTTGATGGTAAGATATTTGTAATACCCCGACCTTCCGCAGTTAATGGGCTTCCCACGTCCGCTTTTTTGGTTCGTAGGCCTCATATCATGCGACAGGAGATGCATTAATTTTTCGGAGGCTCGATAATCTTGTTTACGGACCGGCCATGCAATCACCATATAACATTTTTCTGTGCTTTGGCCTCTCTCACACGATATCGCAAATCACTTCCCGATGGGTCACCTATCCTTCTACTACTCTAGCTCAAGAACGTTTAACTTTAGAGTTGTAAATGAATGTGTGCCCGAAAAGGTAAGCGCAATTTGATGACATATGTAGCAAAATCAATTCTCTTAAGACTTTCCGTATATACCAGAAATCAGGATGTTACAATTCACCCCCACTAGCATAGCGCAATTCCCCCATTGCACACCACGATATGTCTCCAGACGCCTCTTGGTCAGAAACGAGATGACTAACTAGCTCTGATACCATTTATACACCCCAACCAACTACGGCTAATGAGCCTCGCACGCCCGCTCTCTCGGCCGGTGGACTCCATCCATGCGACGGGCGGTGCGTTAATTTCTCGGAGGCTCGATAGTCTTGTTTACTGACGCTGTAATCACCACATAAATATTTTCCGTGTTTTGGTCTCACTCACGCGATATCTCGAAACACTTCCCAATATGTCACTCATCCTTCTATTACTACAGCTAAAACACTCTTAATTCTGGAGTTCCAAATAGATGTGTGCACAAAAAGGTAAGCGCACTTTGATGACATGGTGATGAAATATTGGCAAGGAAAAGAACTAATGCAACTAACGAGATGAAACAGCTTGTACCAAATCTTAAGGAAGTCAAAGATAGAACCATGAGGCAGCCTGAATGGATTCAATCCCGTGGATGCAACTTTGTGGATACAATCCCGTGGATGCAACTCTGTGGGTGAACATCAGTGGATGCCTTATTCCAAGAAATAATACCCATTGGTTAGTGAGGAGACAAAGGACAAAGACTTAAATGTACCACTTGGTCCAATGACCAAGTCCAAGCAAGCGAGGTTCCAGCAAGATCTTCATCAACTCCTACACACTATCCATGGCAGTCTAGAGTGTGCTGATCAAACCACTCTGGTTGTTATTCAAGCCGTTTAGATCATTCATCAAGAGAGGTGTTGTGACTTGCACTCTTTTTCTTGGTTTGGTTTTGTCCCATTGGGTTTTCCAAATAAGGTTTTTAATGAGTCTTGGACACAACACTTATACAGAAGTCTCTTGATGAAGTTTGGCTCATATCTATCCATTGGGCTCATTTCAAACTTAAACTCAGTCTTTGTTTTTCTTTTGTTTTCAAGAGAGCCTTACTAATAATTGTTATGTGAGTTTCCTTTTTCTATATATTATAGCCGAAAATCTCAATATAATTATCAAATTCTTTTCTATTAAAAACATTCTATGAATCTTGTTCAATCACAGCTTGTCTAGTGTACTTTGGATTTCAATCCTTACATTACAAGCAAGAATTGATAGTCCAAGAGTCAATTCCACAACTCTTAGAAGTATGAACTCAACCCATTGCTTAATTTCATCATCATAGTCATTGGAGTGCATTCATATAAGTAGTCAAATTAATTCTCTTAACTTTTTTCACATATACCAAAAATCGGGATGTTACAATTTAGTATTAGCTTTCTTAATTAATTAAAAAAATTTAATGCGATTATTAAGATGATTTAGAGCTATTTTTTATTTTTTCTTTTGACGAACAGCATGGTGTGCTTGATTTTTGCAGGTGATGAAGTTGCTGCATAAAACCGTTAAAGTAAACGCCAAGAACTTCCACGGCAAAACCGCGATGCGCACAAAAAACCACGAAGGACATACTCCAACGGAAAAACCGTGATGGACATAATCCAAACTCACCAGTTTCCTTGTTTTCCTGAAGCAAGAGGACTTCTTCACTATGCGTTGTGGTTCCACTTCTGCTCTTGCAAGATATTTGAACGAAAGTCTATCATTTATTGAAAAACGGAACAAATTCTTGGGGCAGGGCAACTTGAGCTCAGTTCAAGAGAAGTCTCTAAATAAAAGCAAAGGCAACGATGCAATACTCATTATTACTATACTGATAGTAACAGGCTAACAGCTACTTACCGAACCGGATTTAGTCCTCCAGTCAGATTTTGGCAGGAAAGTTCTTCAAATCCTCATTGTTATTCCAAAGTACAGATGCAAATCAATCTCACATACTCAATACGTTTGAGTTTATAAGCCTTTATAAATCTTAGTCGATTTATAAACCGTTATAAGAAGTTACGAGATAATTATGTTTATTCTTCTCACTTCTTAACCGATTGTGGTTTGATAGAGGCTTTCCTAAGCAATCTCCTAAGACAGAATTTCTCCCCTACAATGGTGTGTGTAGTTTCGTAGGCGTCTATCTTGAGGATACAACTATCGATCTCCGTACAACACATCCGTACCGAGACCCTAGCAAACTTTACTTTTAGTTTTCCTTCAGAAACTTGTTATGGAAAAGAAGAAGATTAAATCTAATTGATTCTCAGTTATCTTCTATTTTGTGTCCATGCCTCTGGAAAAAAAAAAGATGTTGTTTTATCTCACGACACTGAATCTGGCACAGTGCTTGACTTTTGAAGGACCAGAGTTGCCTGTAGAAGATGATATCCTTGATGAAATCGCTAAAGCTTCAGAGGCATTGATGCAAAACGAGTTTTTGTGCAAGAAATATATATTCTTAACGCTTTGGACGATTCTCTATACGATGTTTATCATATATTCCAAACTTCAAAACAGTTGTGGGAATCATTAGAGAGAAAAATACAGGTCTGAAGTTGCAGACGTTCATCGTGGGAAAGTTCTTAAACTTTAACATGAGTGACATTGTTTATGTGATGAAACAAGTGGGAAAAAAATCTAAATCATTGCTCATGAAAGATATGGGATTGGCTGTTAATTCTTGGATGTAGAGTTAAACAAGAGTAATATGGTTATTCACCTACTCAATCTCATTATGGGAAAGAAAATTAAAATGGCAAGTCAAGATGTATAAGACGTAGACATGCATGACAATTTCTTTCCAATGGGGTGATAGTATTGGATTACATTAGATCAAAGGATAACTTGGCTGATCCTTTGACTAAAGGCCTATCTACAAAGCAAGTTGTTTTCATTTCGAGGGGAATGGGTCTCAAGCCAACATAATGAGTCATCACTTGATGGAAACCTAACCTAGCAGCATTGGAGATCTCATGTCTAGGTTCAATAGGCAAACTAGTTGAGGAAGACTCAAGACGTTTTACACATTTTCTCATTCCTAAGAAATAATAATGTGTATCCATTGATGATTAAGGGTTAAATAATTTATTCTTAATAATGTTAGTATCTTTTGTCAAAGAGAGATAGAATGGACTATCTTTAACTAATGTTACCTATATGAGAGTGGTGTCGGGTCGCACCTATGAGAATTGATATGGCTAAATTCTCTAGAGCTTTCATGAAGTCAGGATATGTTCAGGACCAAATTGAATACAACCGTATAAACTAGAAATGAGCTGATGAGATATGTGTTTCACTTATTGTCAAGGTTTACTATAAAATGTGGTTAATTCAAGACTTTCATTACCCACAAAGTAAATCCGATAAGTTGTTACTAAGAAAGGTTCAAGTCCAAAAGACACTTTTTCCGATGCATATTGATTCTACTTTCTCAGAAATATTTGAACTTATTTTCTATTCAAAGGTAGGGTATTGTTGAGTTTGAATAGAAAATGTGGGGTATTGTTGGACTTTAATTAACTAAAGGAAGCAACGTTTCAGACAAAACATGTCGGTTATGAGTCAGCATATGTGTTGATTAAAATGCACCGCTCGAGTTAATGTATGCGTTGATTAAAGGCACCATTTGAGTCATTATATAAAGTGATCAAGTGCAATACGTGAAGGAAAGAGAAGAAGGAGAGAAGAGAGAAGATAATGAAAGTTCAGGGACTACCAGGTATAAGAACTAAAACACAAGATACCAAGAACGCTTTCTTGTATATTAGAAATCTGTTAAACAATCTTCTTAGATCTGTTTAATCCGAATTACTCTCAGTCACACACGACTAGAGACGGATCAATTCCTAATCTATCAGAACAGAAACCACGAGCTACACCTACAAGTACTCGTCTTTCTTAAGCTCTGAAGAACAAATCTCTTGCTCTAGCTTTTTAATCAATAAAACGGTTAACCTCGATCTACTAAAAGTAATCAGGTTAAATACCCTTAATACAATACCCTAGTTGCCTAATTATTGTGATAAGCCCAAATCTTCTAAATCTTCTTTGCTTCACGCCAAAGTAACATCTTGGAACCAATGAGACATTGACACGTCATCGCCACATAACCGACTTGTAACAGCGAGTTACACTTCCTATATTGTGCATAACACATCCTCTGTTTCTCAATCCGACAAGCTCCTTTTCTTTAGCTTACATTCTCCCCCTTTTTATCTGAATGTGACAACCTATGCAACCTGCAATGTAAACATCCACGCAGCACACATATCCAAGACAACGAAATCTACTCAACCAGTGATCATCAACTGAAAACACATTTTTCAAATAAGTTGCACACGGAATTGATAAAACCACAGTCGAAACAAGTCGAACCACATAGTCTGAGTCTTAAATAGTACAAGATGCATTAAAATGACATTAAGCAGTAAGACATGATCATCCTACGCGTCTTCCTCATCTTCATCCTGCTCATCGTTTTCTTCAAACCCTGGATGAGGAACATGTTGCTCATAGTCTCCCCCTGCATAGGTGCACATTTAGAGAAAAATCATTCGTTAGACATAGAGTAGAAAATAAGACAAACACTGTGCATCTCCCTTACTCCTTAGGCGAACTCGAATGGCTTTGAGCCCCGCAATGGTGCGATTGATGTCGTCTTCAAGGCTGGCAGCACTTGAGTCAGCTCCAGACCCACGACCAGCTTTAACATCCTTGACAACAAACTTCGGTGTTCCAGTGAACTCATCATGAAGCAAGTCAGGAGTTATAGTACGCTGAAAGTGGATAACCTGCTGAATCAAGTTAGGGAACATGATACACCGAGTCTTCTCTGTCTGAGTGTTCGCTGCCATTGCTATTATCTGATCATAGACGAGTTTCCCGAAGTCAAGTCCGTCATGATGATGAAGCATGTAGACGAACCTGAGTCACCTTTGGTTCATTGAAGTGTGGTTCCTAGTGGGAATCCAATTCGAGCAAACGAGCTTATACAGAACCTGATTCGTAGCTGTGAGATACTTCGAATTCATGTTCTCACCTCGTCTTATTCGTCCATCAGTGAGAAAACCACAAACTTCATCAAGACGTTCATCCATCCAGTTAGGATCTTCTTCAAACCCCGGAATGCAATACATCGAATTAATCAGACTCGGAGAGAAATCAACAAGAGATCCTCTAACATACACCGCTACACCATCGTCTCGTTCCTCAGCTTCCGGAAGTTTAGCAATGAATTCGCGGATTACATTGGACTGATAAGGATCGAGATCAGTGAGGGTATGAATCAAGCCTGCCCCGATCACAATTCTTCTGACATCAGAGAGATTCTCGTCCGTGAGGGAGATAGACTGCTGAGGAATGAAATTCCGCCCTCGGATCTCTCTGAAACGCTCCGTCGCCTCGATTGAGAAGAACCGTTCAGTCATTAGCATCCTTTTAGGCCGCATAAGCTCTGGATAGAACTGAGCTTTAGTTTGATACACATTTCGACTCTCCTCAAATCTCAGTTCTTTCGGAGGAGTGTCAGCTGTCGGCAGGGCTTCGTCGGAGTGGTCGTCGGAGGATTCCTCATCGGAGAAAGACTCGACTTCAGGCTCAACGGATTCAGGTGGAGGCACAGCGTCACTAGCTGAGACACGACGGCGGCTTCTCTTGCGCGAGGATGAACCTGACCCAGAAGAGAGGTCAAATGTGTTCGGCGAAGCAGCCTCGACATTCTTCAGTTTCAAGAGCCGCGAACTCCTCCTTGTTGGTTGCATGTTGCTTAGTGAGAGAGATCGAGTGCGCCGGCGAAAGAGAGAGAAGGAGATGGAGGTGTGACACTTGAAGTCAGCTGCATCATACACTTCTCAAAAATAACCCTAACCATACTTACCAAGCCCGTTAGAAACATTAGCAATAGGCCCAAGACATTATACCCAATGTATTATAAACAAGTAGTAGACATTAGGCCCAAGAATAACTTTGAGAGAGAGAGAGTTTGTGAGATTGATACTCATGTCCTTGCAATTTATTTTACCAATCAGAGTTGACATCAACCCTGCCCCATCCAGACAATGATCGAAATCAGTCTGAAAGTTGTGGCTTCCAGCTCCATTACGAGTGTCCATCATTCAGGGCCTTTTATTTACTTTTCTGTTGAGTAATCTAGGGTATTCTTCTTCCCCTAACTTCACTCAGTCTCTGCTGTGTTTCCTCATTCAATCCAGACAGTGATCAATACTCAGATCGAAAATGTTGTAGCATCTTGATCCAAGATGAGTGTCTTTCACCAGTGAATCAAATGACTGTACAGTTGAGAAGGCAGGTGAAATAAGCTGCACAATCGAACTTGTTGACTCAGAGTTTTGTGATTGTGGTGGCATATCGACAAGCAGTAACACATATATACAACAGCCGTGCTCTCCTCTTCTGACATGACTTATTCAGAGATTCACAATTCCTAAGGCCTTTCGAAGGCCTAGGAACGTGTTGTAGTCCAGAGGTTTAGTGAATAGATCAGCCAGTTGCCTTTCAGTTGATACATGCTCCAAAATCACGATTTTCATCTCAACTAACTCTCTCACAAAGTGATGTCGAATGTCGACATGTTTGGTGCGTGAATGTTGAACCGGATTTTTAGACAAGTTTATGGCACTCATATTATCACAGTGAACAAGCATAGGGTCAGAGATGATACCATAATCAACGAGCATTTGGCGCATCCAAAGTAACTGAGTGCAACAGCTTCCGAGAGCAATATACTCAGCCTCAGCAGTTGAGAGAGAGAAGAAAATTTGTTTCTTGCTGTGCCATGCCACCAAGTTGTTTCCAAGAAAGAAACATCCGCCAGAAGTACTATGACGATCATCCAGACACCTTGCCCAGTCAGCATCACAGAATCATGTAATATTCACGTTAGTTTCAAAGGTGTAATGAAGACCAAAATCCAATGTACCTTTCACATATTTGATAACCCGTTTTACTGCATTCATGTGTGACTCTTTTGGATTAGCTTGATATCGAGCACAAATCCCGACACTTAGACACAAGTCAGGTCGACTCGCGGTAAGATACAGCAAGCTCCCTATCATAGCTCTATACAGTTTCTCATCAACAGGTTTCCCATCTTCATCTCGCGACAGCTTTGTAGTTTGCTCATCGGAGTATTGGCTGTCTTGCTCGTCTGCATCCCGAATCTTTTGATGAGATTTTTTGCATATGTGCTTTGTGAGACTGTGATTCCATCGTCTAACTGCTTGACTTGTAGTCCAAGAAAGTAACTCAGTTCTCTCACCATGCTCATTTTGAATTCAGAAGTCATCGTCTTTACGAACTCATCAACCATTGGCTGAGATGTTCCTCCAAATATTATATCATCGACATATACTTGAATGATGAGGATATCTCTCCCATTTTCTCCAATGAACAGGGTTTTATCAACTCCTCCTCTTTGAAATCCAGCCTGAGTAAGGAACACTGTCAGACGATCATACCATGCTCGAGGGGCCTGTTTAAGTCCATACAATGCCTTCTTGAGTTTGTAAACATGATCTGGAAAGTGAGGATCCTCGAAACCTTTAGGCTGTGTGACGTAGACTTCTTCTTGTAGTACACCATTCAGAAATTCACTTTTCACATCCATCTGATAGAGTTTGATCTTCAGATTGCAAGCCATTCCAAACAACAGTCTGATTGACTCTAGTCGAGCAACTGGCGCGAAAGTCTCGTCAAAATCCACACCTTCGATTTGTGTGTAACCCTGTCCCACAAGTCTGGATTTTTTTCGGATCACGTTTCCTTTCTCATCGGTCTTATTCTTGTGAATCCACTTAGTGCCAATGATATTCACACCATCAGGTCGTGGTACCAGTTCCCAAACTTGTAATCGATCAAACTGTTCAAGCTCCAGGTGCATAGACTCTGTCCAAAACTCATCGTTCAGTGCTTTTTGAAGCGTCTTTGGTTCAATCAACGAGACAAAACACTCTAGCTCTAGCTCGTTCATCTCAGCCGTGAAACATGCAAGCTTGACCATTTGCTCAAAATCAATATGTTTCTTTCGTGTGACTCTTTCACCAAACACTTCACCAATCACATCAGCTGAAGAATGATTCTTATGCACTTTGGCTTGATTCAGATCCACTTGCTGATCCTCAGACTGTTCGTCCTCTTCTTCTGACTCTTCTTTGACCCTTACGTCAGAGGATGCTTCAGCTGGTGGTGTGACACACTCAATCTTCTGAGTGACTCAAGCTTGATAGAAACCAATACTGTCGTCGAACACGACATTTACTTTGTCTCCAATGAATTTTGTACGCTGATTGAACACTCTATATGCCGAGCTGTTAGTTGAATATCCGAGGAACATACCTACATCACTTTTTGCATCAAACTTACCAAGATGGTCTTTATCATTGAGTATGTAGACCAGGCAACCGAAAACATGCATATGACTGAGGTTTGGAGTCTTCCTTCTGAAAACTTCATATGGAGTAGTCTTTGTGTTGGGTTTGACATACACTCGGTTTATGACATAGCATGCAGTGGCTATAGCTTCTTCCCAAAACCCGGATGGCACACTGTTTCCACATAGCATAGCTCTAGCCATCTCATGTAGACTTCTGTTCTTCCTTTCAACTACCCCATTTTGTTGAGGGGTTCTAGGAGCTGCATATAGATGCTTGATTCCTTGACTGTGACAGAATTTATCAAACTCCTCATTCTGAAATTCACCTCCGTGATCACTCTTGATCTACACAATGCCACCCTTTTCTTGTTTAAGTTGCAAGGCCAAAATACGGAAGCTCTCCAACGTGTCAGACTTATTTCTCAGGAAGTCCACCCACGTATATCTGGAAAAATCATCTACTAGGACAAAGATGTATTTTTTTCCTGCAATGCTGTCTGGAGTAATTGGTCCCATAAGATCCATGTGTACTAGCTCGAGTATTCCCTTGGATCTAATCTCTGAAATCTGTTTGTGCTGGACCTTCACTTGTTTACCTTGACAGCACCCTCCACACACTGTATCGGTTTGTTTTTCAAG
>NC_027749.1:32760553-32767397 GCF_000695525.1 Brassica oleracea var. oleracea | reverse complement strand
AGTGATGGTTCCATAAAGCAAAGATTCATCCTCCATGCACGTTGATACTGACTTTTTCGAAAGAAACAAAATCTGACATTATGACCACGCTTTCCACAGAAGTGGCATCCATTTCCTCGTCGTGTAGCAGCAGTCTTCTTTAGGTTCTCTCCTTTCTGATTATTAATCTGCACCTTCGTCGTGGTTTGAATTTCTTTTTCATTCGAACTCCCTTTCACGAACGCTGTTTCTTCCGCAGATTTGGAAGTAGCTCCTTGAAAACCTAATCCCCAGTTGCTGCTAGGACACTGACCAATGGTGAGAAGATGATCTAGAGTTGTTGTACCAGTCGTGAGCATTCTTACTTTCTTGAGATTGTCAGCGAGTTGATTCTCAAGTAATTTGCTCTTGTCCATCTCCTTGGTTAGTAGATCATTGAGACAATTCATCTTCAACTCAAACTGCTTTTGAACCCTCTCTTGTTCAGTCATCGCTCGTTTCAATGATAGCAGTTCTTGGTCTGAGTTTTTGAGGATAGACAACTCAGTAACTTGTTCAGAGGGTTTCTCCAATTCCAGAATATTCACCTGAGCTTTCAGCATTGCCTTATCTTTTAGTAGTTGTAGATTCTCATGACTGAGTTCAGCAAACTTGTCGAACAGAGACTTGTATTCTGATTCAAGATCGTTGTTGAGATCATCTTCATCCTCTTCCACGCCTGAATCTAGTTTTGGTTCTTCTTCTTTGCTGACAAGTGCCATAAAGTTTAGATGAATAAACTTGTCGAACTGAGACTTGTATTCTGATTCAAGATCGTTGTTGAGATCATCTTCATCCTCTTCCACGCCTGAATCTAGTTTTGGTTCTTCTTCTTTGCTGATAAGTGCCATAAAGTTTAGATGAAGCTCATCTCTGTCGCTGTCACTCTCCGACTCTGTATCACTGAAACACATAAGTGACTTGTCCTTTTTCAGATTATTGGGACATTCACTTCAAGTGTGTCCAAACCCTTGCAGTCAATACACTTGAGCTCTTTGCGTTTAGCTAGTGGTCACTCATTGCGAAAGTGTCCATACCCTTCACACTCATGACATTGTAACTCCTTCTTCTTAGAGTTCTTTGAGTCTTGCCTGGTGTTTTGAGAGTTGCTTCGATCTGAGTCGTTCCTCTGAAATCGTGAGTTTGATCTGTTCCCTCCTTTATCCATTCGCTTAATGAATTTGTTGAAGTTTCGAGCCATAAGTCCCAAGTTTTCTTCTATCTTTGTGACTCGGTCCTGTTCGTTTGAGTCAGATACAAAGGCGATGCTCTTTTGAGAATTTGTAGTTCGATTGGATTTCTCCAGGTCATGAACCTTCAAGATACCAGACAATTGATCAAATTTCATTTCATCTGTATTGACAGCTATATCCAGTACTGCCTTGTAAGCTTCAAACCGTGGAGGCAGACATCTTAACAGTTTTTTCACCAAATCCTTCTCATCATATTTCTTTCCAAGAACCGACGCTTCACTGGCAAGTTCACTGATCTTGGATATGAATCCATCAATTGGTTCATCATCAGTCATGCGGAGATTTTCAAACTTTGAAGCTAAGTGATCGATCCTTGTTCTTCGCACGCTAGTATTTCCTTCAAAGTGGTTGGTCAAAATATCCCAAGCTTCCCTAGCAGACTCACATCCATGGATGATCTTGAACTGATCCAGATCCACTGAAGAAAAGATTGCGGTAAGAGCTTTAGAGTTGAATTTGGATGCTGCCTTTTCAGGATCAGTCCACTGATTCTTTGGTTTTGGAGCAAGAGTTTTGTCATCAGTCATCATCGTAGGCACATACCACCCTTCTTCTACTGCAGTCCACGCATCCTCGTCAATTCCTCTGATCAACTGTCGCATCCTTGCCTTCCAATGACCAAAGTTGCAACTGTCCAGCATAATGGGTTTATGAATTCCGAATAGTTCCTTCATGGTGTCCATGAAATCCGCAGGATCTCAACCTGTTAGTAGTGTATGATACCACAGAGGTTTCCTGCTCTGATACCAAATGAAAGTTCAGGGACTACCAGATATAAGAACTAAAACACAAGATACCAAGAACGCTTTCTTGTATATTAGAAATCTGTTAAACAATCTTCCTAGATCTGTTTAATCCGAATTACTCTCAGTCACACACGACTAGAGACGGACCAATTCCTAATCTATCAAAACAGAAAGCACGAGCTACACCTTCAAGTACTTTCTTAAGCTCTCAAGAACAAACCTCTTGCTCTAGCTTTTCAATCAATAAACGGTTAACCTCGATCTACCCAAAGTAATCAGGTTAAATACCCTTCACACAATACCCTAGTTGCCTAATTATTGTGATAAGCCCAAATCTTCCAAATCTTCTTTGCTTCACGCCAAAGTAACATCTTGGAACCAATGAGACATTGACACGTCAACGTCTCATAACCGACTTGTAACAGCGAGTTACACTTCCTATATTGTGCATAACACATCCTCTATTTCTCAATCCGACAAGCTCCTTTTCTTGAGCTTACAGATAACTGAGAATCAATTGGATTTAATCTTCTTCTTTTCCATAACAAGTTTCTGAAGGAAAACTCAAAGTAAAGTTTGTTAGGGTCTCGGTACGGATGTGTTGTACAGAGATCGATAGTTGTATCCTCAAGATAGACGCCTTCGAAACTACACACACCATTGTAGGGGCGAAATTCTGTCTTAGGAAATTGCTTAGGCAAGCCTCTATCAAACCACAATCGGTTAAGAAGTGAGAAGAAGAAACATAATTATCTCGTAACTTCTTATAAGGGTTTATAAATCGAGTAAGATTTATAAAGGTTTATAAACTCAAATGTGTTGAGTACGTGAGATTGATTTGCATATGTACTCTGGATTAACACTCACGATCACAATAGTCACTCTGCTGGCCAGATGACTATTCCTTTTAATATTGCCTTATTTTTCAATGTCTTCAACGGGTTTGCGTTCTTATCATCCCTTCTTATCATCCCTATATGTGATTATTGTCTGTATGTGATTATTGTCCTCATAATTGGACTCACTTAATTTATGGTTCAGTTGCGGCTATACATTACTATATTCCTGGATCCAGGTGGCCGTATATCAGGGATCGTCTTCGGCTATGTCTTGGCATTCCCATTGACGATAGAAACCATGCTGTTGGCTACTTTCATGGCATTCACTGTTGATAAACATCGTCGTCACCTAGTGGACTTCCCCGCGAGCTGTTTTTGCTCATATGATGCAACACATCTTCACTTTTTCTTATTATTTATTTCGCTTCTTTTTATCATTGGTGTTTTCAATTTTGTCCATGTTAGTTAAAGCATTCCTTCATTAGGAGGAGGGAGGGACTGTTGTCTCAGGTATTAGGTTAATTTAGAATTTTGAGCTCTTCTTTGATTATGGGTACTCTATATGGTATCAAAGTATTAATCATGTCTTTAGTTATTCTTAGAACCACCGACGATTAGGTTTACGATGGCCATCATCTCAGTGAGCTATGGATATGAGCCGTGAAGCCTTCAAATTGGTACTATGTTTTTGGAGGCATGATTTCTTAATATTTGTCGCTTTGTCGAAGTGTGTTTTTTTTTTTTTTTTGGGCAAATGTCGAAGTGTGTTTTAATGGATCTTTCTATTTGTAGTTTATGTTATAGGCTAATCAAAATGTTGTAAGAAATACTAAGCCATATTAGTAAAATACATATAACAACTTTTTCTCAAAAAAAAAAAAAAAAAACTCAAGCTAACATCTAGATAGAATCTGCATCTTCCCTGCAAAACAAACCAACATTTCAGTATCCAAAAACACTTTTTCGTCATATCCAAAAACCAACATTAAGAATAACATTTTCATCATATCACCGATGACGATGGCGTCAGAAACCATTATTATCCATATGAAAGAACTTGCTACTGTTTCGAACATATCAACATATCACCAATTTCGAACATGTCAAAATTAAATGATTTAAAAGTTAGAAAATGTTAATCTTAATAGTGATATGACGAAATTTTTTACTGTTAATTGTCATATGTTTGGTAGTTTTTATAATTCTTATTCATTGCTTTTATTAATTATATAAACAAAAAAAAATTGGAAAAAAATTGACAGGTCACTATGAAAAATAGGTCAACAAATCAAATTTTCAACTTGATGAAAAAATAAGCCGAAGGTGTTTTTATGATACAAAAATCAATTTGAAGGTTTAATATGCTAGTTAAAAAACTTCTAGGTTTAAAGTGTCACTAGATGCCACTTTGAAGGTTTTTTTATTCGATTTGTCCAAATTAAAAAATAATACTTCTTATATCTGTTTTTTTTTTCTTTTGAGTATGTGCATCTAACATCTTCAAAGTCAAGTCAAAACATGTGGATGCATAAAATACAACAATCTTATGACATAGTCTTTCACGAGGAAATGAGTGGTTGGAGACTAGAATAATCAAAGTCTTTCATATGCAAGGTAGTAGACTGGAGACATTTTGTTTTGTACTTAAGCGTCTGTTACAAATATGGTAGCTCAAGCTGGAAGAAGAAGCCTGGAAGTCAAATGAAGTTATGTCGATTGTTGTGGATTTCAATAGAGTATCAAATATTGTAGCTCAAGCTGAAAATATGAATGAGAGGTCTAGTACTAGCATTCAAGATGAAAATATCTATGAGAAATTGAAGGTGGCGGCTCAAGATGGGAATATTGAAAGACTATACGGGTTGATTGCCGTAGATCCAAACGTTCTAGGTCACTCTGATAAAGTGCCATTTTGTGAGACACCACTAAACATTGCAATTGAAGCAGGGCAAACTCATTTTTCCATGGAACTAATGATCCTGAAGCCATCACTTTCTTCAAAGCTTAACGTGTCAGGTTTCAGCCAGATGCATTTAGCTCTGCAAAACAACTACAGCCGAATGGTGAGAGGGTTTATAGCAATCATCAACAGCTTAGTCAGAATCAAGGGAAGAGGAAGGGTTACTCCTTTGCATCACGTAGCTCGAATAGGTGATGCAGAGTTGTTGAGTGAGTTCTTGTTTTCTTGTCCTTCCATAGAAGATTTGACGATTAAGTGTGAAACACCTGTGCACGTTGCCGTGGAGAACCACCAGTGGATGACGTTTAAGGTTCTGTTGGGATGGCTTAAGAGAGTAAACAAACTCTTGTTGACGGAACTGGAAATTATGTTTTGCTCTAGTAATTGCTTGGAGCTGCTTTAACTAACTAACATCTGAGACTTGCTTTCTTTTGATTTAGTTCATGCAAAAGTGTATGTGTTTCTGTGACTTGAATAAACATAAAATATATGTTTTTGTCTCATATTTTCATCTATGTAATTATGCTTAAGGTGTGCTTGATTTTTGCAGGTGATGAAGTTGCTGCACAAAACCGTTAAAGTAAACGCCAAGAACTTCTGTGGCAAAACCGCAATGGACATACTCCAAACTTACCAATCTCCTTGTTACCCTGAAGCAAGAGACTTCTTCCAAACGCGAAAGAAAGACTAGTTTGTGGTTCCACTATGACTCTATTACCAGATATTTGAGCAAAAAATCTATCGTTTATTGAGAAACGGAACAAATTCTTGGGCTGTCAACTTGAGCTCAATTCGAGAGAGATCCCTAAATACGAGCAAACGCAACGATGCAATACTCGTTGTTGCTATACTGATAGTAACAGCTACGAGCAAACGCAACGATGCAATACTCGTTGTTGCTATACTGATAGTAACAGCTACGAGCAAACGCAACGATGCAATACTCGTTGTTGCTATACTGATAGTAACAGCTACTTACCGGGCCGGATTTGGTCCTCCAGGCAGATTTTGGCAGGAAAGTTCTTCAAATCCTCACGATCACAATAGTCACTCTGCTGGGCAGATGATTATGCCTTTCAATATTAGCCCTGTTCGTTAGTCAAACGCTGCGATCGAGATGAGTGTCACAAAATTTAACGGAAGCTAGGGAAGAATCGACGCAGGATCCGCTGCTTTTAACCGTTTTTCAGCCGCAGAGGAGAGAAAATATGGACAAAATGAGACGCTGTTATTTTTTGCGTCACCAGCGTCACCGGAGCTCTTTGAATATTTGATCGCTGCGTTTTTTATTTTATCACCGGCGAAACCAATAAAGCAGAAAGCTGTGAAAAAATGCAGTCGCAGGTCTTGATCGCAGCGTTACCCAAACGAACAGGGATTGCCATATTTTTCATTGTCTTCAACGGGTTTGCATTTTATCATCTCTATATGCGATTATTGTCCTCATAATTGGACTCCCAATGTGGAAGTTAATTAGGGTTCAGTTGCGGCTATAAAGTATAGCTATGGTAGCATCATATGTTACTATATTCCCGGATCCAGGTTGCCGTATATCAGGGATTGTCTTCGGCTATGTCTTGGCATTCCCATTGACGATAGGAACCCTGCTGTTTTTTTTTTGGTAAACCCTATCGGCTGATCCGGTCGGCCCCAGGAGGAACGCACTTAGTGCTACAGAGTGGACTTGTCATGTCCCCGATTCTGGATAGGATCGTCCGGGCGGACTGCGGTGCGAGGAAACGCACCAGTCAGGTCATATGGCCCAAAGACAAGCGTGTCATAGCCTGGAAGTAAGGTTATGGGCATCAGGAAGCTAAGGCATAGCTAATCCAAGAAGGAGACAAGCTCAAAGGAGCTGGACAAGCGAGCTGGTAGCTGGACAAAATCCAGGTGAAGCTCGATGAAGTGAATGATCAAAATGGATCATGAGAAGACTAAGTCTAGGTCTGGAAATAGACCAAGGGACTTAGTAAGATTGAATAATATGAAGAGAGCAAGCTGGACGAGTGATGAGACAGCTGGACGATG
>NC_027749.1:32750159-32756297 GCF_000695525.1 Brassica oleracea var. oleracea | reverse complement strand
GGCATCAGGAAGCTAAGGCATAGCTAATCCAAGAAGGAGACAAGCTCAAAGGAGCTGGACAAGCGAGCTGGTAGCTGGACAAAATCCAGGTGAAGCTCGATGAAGTGAATGATCAAAATGGATCATGAGAAGACTAAGTCTAGGTCTGGAAATAGACCAAGGGACTTAGTAAGATTGAATAATATGAAGAGAGCAAGTTGGACGAGTGATGAGACAGCTGGACGATGCGAGAATGAGGCTCGGTCAGCTGGGCGAAGCTCGGACAAGCTCAGTGTAGCTCACATCAAGTTTGGCCAGCTCAGGTAGCTGGACTACTAGCTCACTCAGCTTGGTCAGCTGGGAGTCAGCTCAACTCAGCTGGATGGAGTGTTGGAAGCTCGGACCAGTGTGACAGTTCTGGGCAGTTACCGGGCCGGTTGGTTAGTCAATGATGGCTATGGGCTGGTGGGATCTTGACATGAACCACCAAGGGTCCGTGGGTCTTGGCCTCAGACAAGGGACTCAGGATGATGTTATGGGCCTAGTTTTCGGACAGCCCAAAGGAGAGAAGAGCAGTTGGGCAGTTATTTCCGAAAAGGTGCAAAAGGGGCAGTTTTGTGCCCTTTCTCTCTAACTGCTTGTGGCAGTTTCTCCAGGGCAGTTGGGGCTCAGTTTCTCTATAAATAAAGAGTCCCTGGCACAGATAATGGCACGAAATTCCTTGGGCAAAGCTCTGCCAAAAACTTACCAGAAAGATAAAGAGAGAGAGACCGGCGGTTAAGAGAGGAGGACCGTGTGGAGTGGTGTGATCTTGCTGGCGTGTTATGATCGTGGGAAGACCAGGCCGTAGAGATGCACACCAGGGCTTCCTCCTACACCCTGAAACACAAAGAAACACAGAGAAAAGACAGAGAGTTGGTCGGATTCCCAATCCAAGACCCATGGTGGTGTGAAAGCCATAAAGAGGCAGTTTTGGGAGAGATCAAGGTGGAAAGTTATGAAAGACTTTCTGGTGGCTTTGGATCCGTGTTGTTATCACCCAAAGCATCCTCCAGTTCCTGAGAACACACGCAAATGGTGTGGAAAGAAGGTCGATGACCGGAACTCATTCCCAAAGGCCAAGACAGCCTTAAGGGCAGATGTGTGTAGAAAGGCAGTTTCATGGGCACTGAAGGGGGAAGTGATGGACGACCAAGTATGGAGACTCATCAGTTCTGAGTCATGTGGGGTGGTTGGTTGATTGACTCAGGATCTGATGGGCATTGTTAGTCCATGAGCTGGGCTTGGTATCATAAGTTGATAAGACAAAACGGATGTGGGACAGTGCATGAGCCGGTAAGGGCCAGATGCATGTCCTTAGCTGTTTGAAGACTTCTCAAGGGTTACTTATGTCTGTGGGGATGGTTGGCTGAATGACTAAGTACCCAAGGGAAGAGTTTATGCAGGTATAAGGGAGTTGGACGAGTGGACGGGGAGCTGGGCAAGGCTACCTCGCAGCTCGATCAGCTGGTTTATGAGTTCATTCAGCTAGTGTAGCTGGGCCGATGAGCTAACAAGCTCTGTGGATGTGGCAAAGGTATGATCTGTCAATGTTGCATAGATCTAGATAGAATGGCTTAGGGGAACGGAACCTCTGATTGTATGACTTGGTCTAGGTTCATGATTGACCTTGGAGCTAGCTGGCAGTTGCGTTTACTGACCAGTAGTTGAGGTGATCTGACCAGACAAGTGTTAGATTGGTTTTAGACCAATGGTTAAGTAGATACTATTCCGCTGTGCATAAGTTGAAATGATCTAAGCTAGGGAATGACTAAGGTAGTCTTGAGCTAAGATCTGAGTTAGCCCTCGCCAATGGGCGATGTTTTAATTAAAGGGCAAAAATTTTCAGAGGTTCGGTCTGGGTATGGACTGAGCGACGTGAGGCATCGACCGCGGCCTAGTCGGCCGGGATCGGGTCTTACAGGACTAGCCCGAATGCATACCACACTGCCTGACCCGAGTTTGGAATACCTTCCGACTAATGCCATGGGGTGGACCAATCATCTGTTATGGTCCACCATGTAAACCACTTGGACCAAAGCCCAAGCCCAGACTGGCTAAGTAGTGATAATTTAGTTCCCAAGAGGAATCGAATCCAGGACTGATTTGGGTACACACCAAACCCCAAAAGATTGTCACTAGGCTACCACCGCTTTGTTATAGGAACCATGCTGTTGGCTACTCTCATGGCATTTACCGTTGATAAACATCGTCGACGCCCAGTGGACTTCCCCGCGAGCTGTTTCTGCTCATATGATGCAACACATCTTCACTTTTTCTTATTAATATTTTCGCTCCATTTTATCCTAGGTGTTTTCATTTTTGTCCATGCTAGTTAAAGCATTCCTTCTTTAAGAGGAAGGAAGGAAGGTTGTTTTAGGTATTGAGTTAATATAGAACTTCGAGCTCTTCTTTAATTATCGGTAGTCTATATGGCATCATCTCAGTGAGCAATGGATATGAGCCGTGAAGGCTTCAAATTATTGCTATGTTATTGAAGGCATGCTTTCTTAAATATACGTCGCTTTGTCAAAGTGTGTTTGAATGGATTTTTTTTTCAGAAACTTAAACAGACTCATATAAACCTCGCAAACCAAACTGGTAACTCCGCATCCACATGAACAACAAATGATGGTATTTTCCTTGTACTGCATGCGAGACTGTCCGTACTTGAATTATGCGTCCATGGTATATGAATGAGCTCTGAACAGTGGAAACTTTTCTTCAAGATCTTTATGTCTTCCAAATTACTTGCAAAGGCTGGCCCATTCTTCTGGTTCTGAAACCATATTCACCAACTGAGAACAATTCATTTCAAATGTAAAAATAATTGTCTTAGATTCCTTATACATTCCATTGCCCAAATGAGAGCCTCTCTCTCCGAGTGAAGTGGCGACTGGCTCGTTCATGTATTCCTTGCTCCCATTAAACCATCAAAACCTTCCAGTGTGCTATATCACCCTTGTGCCAAATAGATTTTCTGATTTTTCCATGATCCATCTGTAAAACACCATCTACCTGGAATAAATGGTACTGTTGCTCCTACTGGTAATCGAGTTTGATCGATTCCTTGTGTAAGTGAAATATGTGCCTCAGCCCAAAGTAATGACTCAGTTTCTGCCAATTTGAGAGTATCTCTAGGATCAATATCCAAATAGCTAAATACTTTGTTGTTTCTTCCTTTCCGTATGTACCATAAGATCCATGCAAATTGATGATTTTCCAATTCCAGAGAAACCCTGCAAAACAAATGATCCATGTTTGCAAAGAATGATTGGGTGGGAAAGATGTCTGGATTCGATGGAATTCGTGAGAGTGCCCAAACATGAACCGCCGGTGTACATTAAAAAAAAACACACATGATTTATGGATTCCTCAAGTGCTCCACATCGTGCACAAACTGTATCTCCTTGTTCATCTTGCTCTTAAATTTCTCTTAACTGCTATAACATCCTGATACCAATTGCCATAAAAATGTTTCATCTTAGGTGGACAGCGTATTTTCCAGCATAAAGCCTTCAATGGAGTGACCGAAGGACCCTACTTTGGTAGCATTCTTTCTCTATCTGGATATCAAGAATTAACCATGTATCTCCCATTATTAGTAAAATTTCATCCATCACAATCTGTTTTCTGAATTCGACTTAATGGAATACTTTCAATTTTTTCGCATCTTGAGGATCCACCAGAATCCGAATTACCTATAAATTTCATGTTCCCGATGTTACATTGATGAGAGAATCCACTGTAATGTCCGGATAAAGATTTTTGTTGATTTTTATTTGTTGGTCTCGGCCGAGTCGATGGGAGCCAAGGATCATTCTATACTGAGATAGATGAACCTGATCCCACCTTTTTGATTATTCATTTTTCTAACCAAAGATCTAGCAGAGACAATACTGCGCCAGCCGTAGGACGACGAGTACGATCTAATAGGTTCTAGGGGTGATTATGTTTAAAGCTAATCAATAAGTTGTAAGAAATACTAAGGCCATTTTTGTTTCTATATCCAGACGCTATATTAATCAGATTTTGTTCGTTTGGATACTATTGCATCAACATCTAGATGCAACATCTATAATATGTAAATATCTAGATATTTGAGATGCTAATTAAGTAGAATTTGGATGCTACATTTGCATCTCAAAATTCAAAAGACCTAAATACCACTAATACAAATTCAAATATAACTAAATTAATTATTACATAATATATTTAATCAATAAATTGCAATTTTTTGCTTAAACTGTTAAATGTGTTTTCGAGCTAAGACCGTAATTGCGAGAGATTCATTTATATAAAATGTGATTTTACAGCCTATTTGTTTCTCAAGTCGAAGAAACATTTCCAAGTATATCCACAAGTGACGTAGACAAAAGGAAAGATCAACACTTTATTAATTGGTTGAGGAATCATGTATTAATTAACTCAAACTCTTTTTCATACATGATCTGTATTTCAACGTCTCTTTATTTTTGCAGGTTGATTATGACGACGATGCAAATTATCCTAAGTGGTTACACGAAGTAATTCAATCTCCACTTGTAAAGGTCACCACATCACAGATGTATTTCACACGAGGCTATACTTTTCACACATATGAGTATGGTAGACAGCGGGTGACCAGTAACTATGGAATATGTGTGAAAGGGGAAACATATTTCTACGGGACCTTGACGGAGATTATTGAAGTCGAATTCCCAGGGATATTGAAGCTGAAATGCGTCCTCTTCAAATGTGAATGGTTCGACCCCGTCGTCAACAGAGGTGTTCGGTTTAACAAATTCGGTGTAGTTGCTGTCAACGGTGGACGAAGGTACAACAAATTCGAGCCTTTCATCTTAGCTTCACAAGCAGACCAAGTTAGCTTCCTTCCATACCCTTGGATGAGAGATTCGGGTATAAATTGGTTAGCTGTGATCAAAGTTACACCTCGAGGATGAATAATCAGTCGAGAAGAACCACCTTTGCAAGAAGAACAGACAAATGAAGTCGAGGAACCTGAACAAGAAATTGATGACATCTTTCTCATTGATCCGCATAATCACGAGTACGAAGATCTTACCGACGATGCCACAGAGGAAGCTGTTGAAGACGAGTTTAATGAAAATGATGATGTTTCTAGTGATGAAGAGAATGTCGATGTATCGGATTGATGTATTTGATTTTGTGTAAGGTAATGTGGGAGTTTTTTTTATAAATAAGATATTGAGATAATAAGTTAAGGAATGGGGTTTGGAATGGAAAGAATAGATTGAGGTGAAAGAATATATTGAGTTTAAAGGGTAGATGGGTTTGGGGTTTGGAATATATGAAGTAGAAGATAAGGAAGATGGGGTTTGGGGTTTCAGATTTTAGTGATTTAAACATAATACTCAGTAATTCTTCGTAAATAAACGTGGATATTACGACGAAATATAAAAGAAAAAAAAACGCGGGACTCGTTAATTTCATGTAAGAAGAAATCGTCGTAAAGCACTCGTAAGTCAACGAGGAAATAACGACGAAAGAGCTCGTTCCACATGTGTTCCAATATCTTTCTTCTCTTCCTTTTTTTCAAATATTTCTAATTTGAAAAGCATTTTGCTAAGTTGTGTGATTTGAGATAGGGTGTGATTTGTGAGATTTGTGAGTTTGTGTGTGATTTGTGAGTTTGCGTGTGGTTTGAGAAGGAAAGTTGCGGGTATTTATAGAAAAGCGGGGCTCGCTAATTCCTCGTAAAATATTGACTCGTAAATTCTATGTAAACTTAGTCGTCGTAAAAAACTCGTAAACCTAAACACGGGCCTTTGTAATTCCTCGCTACTTCCTCGTACAATAAAACACGGGCCTTTGTAATTCCTCGTAACTTTACGAGGAAATAACGAGGATAAGTAATCTTATATATACTCCCGAGCGCTCACTCTTTCTTTCCTCTCTACTTCCTCTCCACTTCCTTTCTATTTCGTAGCAATGGTAAGTCTCTCTAATTCCTCTCTAATTTGATTAGTTTAGGATAGATTAGGTGGTTAGTATAGGGAATTTAGATAGGTTTACGGGTTTTATGTTAATTAGTGTTGATTAGGCGGATAATGTAGGGAATTATTCTGTTGATGTTAATTTTAAAAATTAAATTTTTTT
>NC_027749.1:32748903-32749426 GCF_000695525.1 Brassica oleracea var. oleracea | reverse complement strand
TTTACGCGAAGGCGAAAGTTCGCTTGTTGGACACGGTCTCCAACTGGAAGGGTGACTGGATCGTGAAGGGGTATGAGCGTGGCAAACCCGCTGAGCTCACCACGGATGTGTGGGATGGCCTCATCCGTTATTGGCGTCTTCCTGATTCCATTAGAATTGCCCAGTCTTGCTCTAACTCCCGTAACACGGTCGATGAGCACGGGAACGGACCGATGCTTCACACTACGGGCCAAAAACCCCACGCCGGTGTCCGTACGGAAATGGTAATTAAATATTTTATTAAATAAATGTTTTAATATATATATTTTTATTCTAACTTTCTTAAATGTTTTTTAGGCCAAAGAGACCGGACATCTCCAGTCTCTTATGGAACTTTACGAGAAGACCCACAAGAACAAGGCGGGCGTATTTGTAGATGGCAAGTCCGAGCAAATCTACAACGACATGGTTGCTCGGGTTGAAGACCGCCAGACCCAGCTGACCCAGCAGTCTACCGACGGATTACCCGTCACCTTATCCACAC
>NC_027749.1:32748678-32748882 GCF_000695525.1 Brassica oleracea var. oleracea | reverse complement strand
ATTTTAATTTCTTATTATTCATTTAATTTAACTTTAAATTTTTACCAACAATATTTATTTTTTGTTTTTAAGGTTGTCCCTAAAAAAAAGGGACGTACGTTGGGGATTGGTTCCGTCAACGATGTTCTGAGAGCGACATCGTCTTATGGTCAGAGACAGGATGAGGAAGTTATTGAGCTGCGTAACGAGTTGGCCTCGACAAAA
>NC_027749.1:32741462-32748655 GCF_000695525.1 Brassica oleracea var. oleracea | reverse complement strand
TTCTTGGACGTTATAGCGGCCACAAATCCGGAATGGGAGTCCATGTTGAGGAACATGCGACAACAACATCCTATTCCAGGCGAGTCATTCGACACACATAACAAGGCGGATGTTGCGAGGAGGAGTGAGGAACTCTACCAGGCGATGAACGACCCTTAGTTCTTTTTTTCCGGTTGTTGTATTATAAATTCAAAACTTATTTATATATAAAATATTTTCATATTGATTTGATTTTTATTTTAAATTATAATTTTATTAATAAATTAAATAATTTTAATTATTTTTTTAATTATATTTTTTAATTCTGTAAAATAAAAAAAATAAAGTAAATCCGTAGGTAATTTACGACTTATTTACGTGGAAACTTTACGAGGAAATGACGAAAAAAAATAAAAGAGTATTTTACGAGGAAACATTTACGAGGAAATGACGAGAAAAGATAAACGAGTATTTTACGAGGAAATACTTTTGTGGTAGTTACGTGTATTTTGCGAGGAAACACTTTCGAGGTATTTAAGTGTAGTTTACGAGGAATACGTTTCGAGGTATTTACGAGGAAATATAGCGACCTCCTTACGTGGAATATTTACGTGGTCTTTACGACGAAATGATGTACTTCGTCTTTACGACGAAATATTTTCCTCGCTAAGTTACGACGAATTAGCGAGGAAATATGTGTTACGACGAACAAGTAACGAGAAAATGTGTTTCCTCGCTAATTCCTCGTAAAGCCTCTTTTACGACGAACTCACGAGGAAAACCGTCCTCGTTAAACTTATGTTTTCTTGTAGTGTAAGGGATTGAAGCGTCTAACAAAAGCAATTGGGAAGTTTGTTAAGCTTCACCCTACTACTGAGAAGTGTGTAAGATTGGATGTAACTCGAGCTTTAGTGGAAGTGGATCTTCACAAGCCATTTGTTGATGTTTCTTTTCCTTGCGTTCCCCCTCGTTGTAGTGTGTGTCATAGTTGGGGACACAAGGGACAAGATTGTGTAGGTAAGGAAGTTAAGATACTGAAGAGGAGGAAAGAGAGACTGTTATCCTTGATGAGGTACCACCGCAGGCAAGGAAGAAGGATGTAGAATCAGGAGGGAATGTTTTCGTGGACATGATACAAGAATTGGAAGCTCTTACGCCTCAGTCTTTGACTCTGGAGACTACGACCAAAGATAAGGACGGTCAAGGGCCTCAAAAAGAATCATGTTAAATGTAGAGACTCAGGGCATCAAGGTTAATGAACCCACTACTGAGGCTTGCCACTCTAGTGATGCAGAAGTCTGGGAAATAGTTCCTGAGAGGAATCATTGAGAATGTAGAATCTGATACTAGCAAAGCAAAGATTGCGAGAAATGTTGAGAATGAGGGGATTGTTGTGTATCCATCTCGTTTCAGTCCCCTTCTGGGTATTGACGAGGAGAATGAGGTTGAAGTAGAAGAACTTGGAAAGGAATTAGAGGATGGTGAGATCATTGCAAGTAAGGTAGAGGGCAAGAAGACGCAATGATCGCATATGTCTACTCGGGGAAGACGTTCAGTTAATATCTCATCTCAGGGTTTAGCTCGTGTCACAGCGGTTCGTGCCAAAGATTTGATGTTGGCTTGTAAACATGGTTCTTCAAAAAAATCTTCCAGTTGGAAGATATGACGTCTTTTTTTGCATCGAACATGCGTGGTTTTAACATGACACACAAGCACAAAGCACTTTGAACTTGGTTACAACAGCAAAAACTTTCTTTTGGTTGTTTAGTATAGACGAAAGTTCAAGAAAGCAATCATCAAAGACGTATGTATGCTGCTATTCCAGGATGGAACTATGGCAAAATACGAGTATCACCTCCTGGGTAAGACTTGGGTTTGTTGGACTGATAATGTGGTTGTGACATGGCTGCAAATGAGCGCTCATGTTGTTACTTGTGCCATTCAGATTCCTAGTACAGGGGAACAATTTATCTGCTCTGCAGTATATACTTTCAACACAGTAGCAGAGGGAACTCAACTTTGGGAAGAGTTACAGGGAACTCGTGCTGCGTATAGTAATCTGAGTTTGCCATGGATCATAATAGGAGATTTTAACAAAACGCTAGCTTCTAGTGAACATTCTCGAGCTCAGGACTACTGATTTGATCAAATGTGTATGAGACACTTCCAGGAAGCTATAACAGATTGCTTGGTGACTGATTTTCCTTACACAGGAGTGTTGTATACGTGGTGAAATAAAAGAGAAGAGGACCCAATAGGGAAGAAGCTTGACAGAGCTCTCGTCAATCACGAATGGATGACCTGTTACCCTCACTTGTCGGCTCATTTTGATGCAGGTGGTGTTTATGATCATGCTCGATGTTTGATTCGTACTTCTGGACTTACCAATGAATCAAGGAACCATTTCGGTTTTTCAATTATCTGGCTGACCATCCGGACTTTCTACCAATTATTAAAGAAGTCTGGGACATAACTGAGATCATTCACCATTCCAGGACAACTTTGTCTCCTTTCCACAGGAGATTAAAGCTTCTTAAGCAGCCTCTCAGAGCGTTGAATAAAGAGCACTATGGAGATCTTCCAGCCCGAACTAAGCAAGCCTATGAGTAGTTATACGAGTGTAAAAATAGAGTGCTGCATGATCCTAGTCCAAGTAATGTTGCGCAGGCGGCAGCAGCTGAAGAAAGATGGGGCAGATTAGCTCATATTGAGGAGAAATTCTATCGGCAAAAGTCTAGCGTTAGATGGCTAAATGCATGAGATCAGAATACAAAGTTCTTTCATTCTATGGTCCAAACCGGGGCTGCTAGAAATATGATCAGAAGTTTGGTCAATACCCAAGGTGAAGTGCTTAGGTCACAGCAGGATATCAAAAATGAGGCAGTTTCCTACTTTCAGAACTTCCTGCAAAGTCAGGATCTTACCACTGAAGATATCTCAGTCGCTTCTTTACAAATTCTACTGACGTATAGATTCTCTACTACAGAGGCAGCAGTGCTTATTGGACCTGTTACAGCTCAGGAGATACAACAGGCTTTACATGCTCTTTCGAATGATAAAGTTTCTAGACCTGATGGATTTACTAAGGAATTATTTGTAGCAGCTTGGCCGATTATTGTGAGAGAGTTCATTGTTGCAGTTCAGTCATTCTTTCTCTTTTGTTTCATGCTCACCGGAGTTAATGCCACTATCCTAACCCTCATACCCAAGACGACCACCAACAACACAATGAAGGACTATCGGCCCATCGCTTGTTGCAACTTCATATACATGGTAATATCCAAGGTCCTTGCCAACAGATTGAAAGTTATCTTCCCTGAAGCAGTTGAGGCCAATCAGTGTTTACGGAACAGTTACTTTTGGAGAATGTTTTGCTAGCTTCAGAACTTGTGAATGGATATCACAAGACAAGGAAACAAGATAAGTTTTCTATCAAGTTTGATATATCCAAAGCTTTTTACACAGTGAAGTGGTCCTTTATTACCTCTGTCTTGCAAGCTATGGGTCTTCCAGCTCAGTTTGTTCATTGGATTAGGCTGTATGTCGACTGCTGGTTTTCTTGGTATCAGTAAACGGAAGCTTGGAGGGTTTGTTTACTAGTGCCAGAGGCATTAGACAAGGATGTTCACTCTCTCCTTACTTGTATGTCATTCTCAACAATGTTCTCTCAAAGCTCTTGAATAAAGCAGTAGAAGAAGGTGAGTTTGGCTATCATCCTCAGTGTAAGGAAGTTAAGCTTACACATCTAAGTTTTGCTGACGACATACTGGTCTTCCCTAATGGCACTCGGGAATCACTCTTGGGAGTCGTTGAAGTTATGAAACGGTTTGCAAGGATGTCGGGCCTCCACATTAACGCATCAAAATCATCACTTTATGCCTTAGGTAGTAATATAAGTGATCTCCTCTCCACGACTGAGTCTTTGAGTATAGGACTTGGGACATTACCTATTCACTATTTAGGAATGCCTTTGACCACTAAATCTCTCACCAGCGGTGACTACGAGCCTCTAATAGACAAGATTCCAGGTAGAATGGTGTGCTGGTCCAATAAAGCTTTATCATTTGCAGGAAGACTTCAGCTTATCCAGTCAGTCATCACTATCACAGTTAATTTTTGGAGCTCGGCTTTTACTTTACCAGCAAAATGTCTTGATACTATTGAGAGTATGTGCAGTGCTTTCCTCTGGTCAGGCTCGCCTACTCAAAATCATAAGGCGAAAGTCAGTTGGGAGGACGTATGATATCTGAATGATGAGGGAGGACATTGGAGTGAGTAAACTGAGAGAATCAGCAAGAGCCTTTGCCTTGAAACTCATATGACGCCTGTTTACTCAACACTCATCTTTTTGGGTCAATTGGGTAAAACATTATCTGATAAAGTACAACTCCTTTTGGGATGTGAGGGATGATAAAAAGGGATCTTGGATATGGAGGAAATTACTAAAGCTTAGAGATGTAGCCTATCAGTTTTTCAGGATTTAAGTAAAGGATGGCAAGACTTGTCATTTTTGGTTCGATGATTGGTCAGGGCAGGGTCGATTGATAGACATTACGGGAGCTGCTGGAACTATTTTTCTTGGTGTACAAAGGCATGCTAAGGTATGTGACGCAGTAACAATGAATGGATGGAAAATAAGAGGACAGCAAAGTAGGCGTTTCCATGATCTACATAATATCATTATGGCGATAGAAGCTCCTACTTCTGAGAATGAGAGTGATATAATTTTATGGAGGCATGGTGAGGATGATTATAGAGCAGCATTTCCTGCATCTAAGACTTGGGAGCAGTTAAGATCTAAGTGGAGAAAAGTGGATTGGAACAAAGTTGTATGGTTTGCTCAAGGGGTTCCTCAGTTCTCTTTTATCCTTTGGCTTGCTATTACAAAACAGGCTCTCTACGGGAGATAGAATGAGGTAATGGGGGATCACTCAAGGATGTGAACTGTGTGGGGAAAGGGATGAGACAAGAGACCACCTTTTTTTTTGCTTGTCCCTACTCCTATACGGTATGGGAGAGCCTTGCTCTCGAAGACTTGTAGGCAACAGTATTAACCCCGATTGGCAGTGGACGTTACAGTGCTTCCAGGGGGGGGGGGAGGGAGTTGATTCTTGTCTAGCGAGGCTATTGTTTCAGACGTTAGTTTACCACATATGGAGGGACCGGAATGGAAGAAGACATCAAAGAGGCAGGACATCAACATAACAAATGCACATGCTCATTGATAAGGCCATGAGGAATAGGATATGTTCGCTAAAGTATCGATCAGACCACAAGCTGGGTGGATTACTGTAGCGATGGTTTCAGCTTAGGACTTAGAATCTGTTTTTCCATACTACACAATAGAGACCTCGTACATAGTATGTGACTGATATGTACATAACATTCTTTTTTATACATCAATAAATTTGAAATTTCATTAAAAAATAATAATAATTTTGCTCAACTGAATCTAAAGACAATTGAATAACCGTAACTACTTTTGCTAATCTAAATAATACATTTCGTAATAATCCCACAATACACGGGATACTCTTCTTTCCACTACATATTTTTGACGTTTTTAGATATTAATAATTGTTCCTTCATTTTGTTTATACCAAATGCAGATGGCATTGGATAAATTAGGGATGGACGTTCGGGTATCCATTCGGATTCGGTTTAGATTTATTCGAGTTTTGGGTTTTCGGGGTTAAAGATTTCAGTTTCATTCGGGTATTTCTAAATTTCGATTTGGGTTCGGTTCGGATCTTTGTTGGGTTCGGTCCGGGTTCGGATAACTCATTTAAATGATTTTTAAAATTTTAAAATTCAATATATAGTTTAATTTTCTCAAAATCTGTAAATAAAATACTACATTACATATAAATTTGAATAACATATGTCAGAATACCTAAACTTAACATATAAATTGGTTTGGTTTGAATATTTTGATAGAAAATCAATAGATATTTCAAGTATTTTTGGTGTTTTGAGTATATTTTAACTATTTTAGACATTTACTTTTGACTATTTGTATATATTTTCAAGTATTTTAGACAACTTAAAAGTATCTTATATCATTAAATCTACTAAAAATAATTAATATATTTAGATATATAAATCTATTTTGGATACATTCGGGTACCCGAAATACTTCGGTTCGGGTCGGGTTCGGTTTCGATTTCGGTTATCTAGATACCAAAATTTTGAACCCGTTCAGATATTTAATCAATACCGGTTCGGGTTTGATACTATTTTTTTGCATCGAATTCAGTTCGTTTCTTCGCATTCGGATTTTTTACCTAGGCCTTGGATAAATAACGGTAATAGTAAATCTATTTTGTTAAAGTCTATAACAAACAGATTAACTGTTTAACAGAGGAAGTACGTACGTGTATATAATCTATTAAACCCTCCATCAGTGCTGGCTCTAAGGGTATGTGGACAGTGCATTTGCACCGGATCCCGTCCTATTAATTATTTTTTCCTCTGCATTTTAGGGTCCAAATTTTCAGAAAATTTGTAAAATAGGGCTCAAAATTTCACAAACATAATTAATACACCACATTTGGTTTCTGTTTTATATATTACACAGGGCCCAAGCAATTTTTGAGCCGGGTCTGCCTTCCATTACCATAATCTATTAGACTTCCCTAAGAATTAGGTTTTTCAAGAATATCTTATTTTTTTGTGACAACAATATCTTACATTTGAAAATATTATATTTGAATTATTATATATGTTAAAATAAAAATATCTAGCTTTGGGAGGTCCAGCTTGGCTACACCAACAGATTCTTAGAGAAGCATCTTCTACTTGCTCATAGATCTTTTTTAGATTGAGCGTATTTTTGTTTCTCGTTTGTTCTTTGATCTTGAAACTCTTTGTCAGTTGATTTTTTTTTTAATCAATGCAGTTGTTAAAATATATATATCTTAAATCTGAAAACCAAAACCAACATCTCAGGAAATGAGTTATTATATTTTTAAAAGGGGTATAACTAGCCCTGGGACGGATCCGGATCCGGATATCCGGGAAATTTAGGGTATCCGGATCCGGATCCGGATCCGTCGGATCCGTGGATTTAATATCCGGATTCGGATTCGTGGTTTCCGAATATCCGGGTTTCGGATGTCCGTCTCGATATTCTATTATCCGCGGATATCCGGATCCGGATCCGGATCCGTCAAAATAATTAAAAATAATTTTTTTAACAAAAAATACAATTTTTT
>NC_027749.1:32737664-32741393 GCF_000695525.1 Brassica oleracea var. oleracea | reverse complement strand
TATTATAAGATTAATTCATGTATAAATATTAATATATCAAATATAAATATTAATAAAATTTAAAAATTTAATGTATTTTAAAAATACGGATCCGGATCCGGATATCCTGACCTAAAAATTAAGATATCCGGATTCGGTTTGCACGGATCCAAGATTTTACTATCCGGATTCGGATCCGGGCACCCCGGATATCCTATTTTCGGAGCGGATCCGGAGCGGATCTCGGATCGAATCCGGATCTCGGATCGAATCCGGATCTCGAATAATAAGTCTCAGGCCTAGGTATAACACACATTAATTTGTTATATTAATAATTTATATATAAAAAAAAATTTGACTAATACGAAACAAGTTACAAACTTGGTTTTAATTTTGGTTTGTTATAAATAAATTAAAACAAATATGAGACACCAAATAAAAGAATTATTCTATTTTGATTATTATACAATTATGTTTATATAAAATTTAACTTGATTATAAAATATAAAAACATAAACAAAATTTTTATATGAATATATGTTATTACGTAAAATAAAAATATTGTAAGTCAACTCAGTATATATTAAAATTATAATGATAACTTATATTTATTTTTAAAATTATAGTATGGGTTAATAGAATAACATTTTTACAATTTTATTAAAAATGACTCTTTATAAATCTAAAATATGAATATACTAACTTTTCAAACTAATTTTTTTCGTTTAATTTCATAAATCTATTCTATTAAGCGCAAATCGGATAAAAGTTTAAAAATGATTTGTATAAAATTTTAAAATAGATTATATACAAATTAAGCACAAAACAGGTAAAAATTTAAAAATGATTATATACTTCACCAAACCCAAATATGATTCCAAAAAAAACACAAATATAAAAATTAAAATTTTCAAAAAAAAAATAAAACAAAATAAAACTGTCCTTCCATCTAGCACTATTATGAAATGAAAAATGAACAAATTAACATCAAGATGTTGCATTGTATTTAGATGCAAATACTAATTATAAAAATAAACAACATTTGGATAAAATATCTAGATGCTGCATTCAAATGCTATATATAGATGCTGCATTCAAATACATAAACGAACATTGTCTAAGCCATAATAGTATAATAAATATAATAATTTTTTCTAAAAGAAAAAAATACCGAAGCTAATATCTAGAATCCCCATCATCCATGCCAAAAAAAAGCAAAAATTTAAGTATCCAATAATTTCATTCACATACTTATTATTACTTGAGCTCTGATAACTGAGTTAACCGGGAAAATACAAAACCCGGAATGTGTTTGTATCCGTAATACCTGATTTTTGTTTTTATTGTTTGGGGGTGGGGGGGTACGGAGCAAGAACAATTTTATTGGACGTCAAAAAAAAAGAGAAAGAGGGATTTAGTTATCGCCATAGATCCACTTCTCAGCGTTATTGGTGTAAGAGACAAGTTCTTGAGGCTTAAACCACAAATTGATCTCATCCTTTGCAGTCTCTGGTCCATCACTTCCATGGATTATGTTCCTGAAGCAAATTCACATTTCAATTACCAAACCAAATTTCGATAATGTACTAATACAAATACCAACAAAAAACAAGAACATACCTCCCAACAACAACAGCAAGATCTCCTCGGATTGTCCCAGGCTCAGATTTCTGAGGATCGGTGGCTCCAATCAGTTTACGTCCGTATCTGATCACACCTTCTCCTTCCCATACCTACAACAAATCAATATCATGTTAGTCTATTTCTTCTCGAGTTTGCAACCAAATTCCAAAAGCTGAGGAGGAGAAGAAGTTTCTCTTACCATGGCGATAACAGGACCAGAGCTAAGGAAGTCACACAAGCCATTGAAGAAAGGTCTTTCCTTGAGATCATGGTAATGCTTCTGCGCGAAATCTTTGGAAGGAACAACAACCTTGATACCAACAAGCTTGAATCCCTTGCGTTCAAATCGAGAAATGATCTCTGATATCTGTTGGGTCGCGAGATAAAATTTGCACACATATGAATAACAAACTACACATACATATGAGAAGACATATTCAAGACTAACTAGAAACCGATACTTTTATTAAGAAGAAAAAAAAGATTACCAGTCCTCGCTGAACTCCATCAGGCTTGATCGCAATGAAAGTGCGTTCCATCTGATTGGGACAGAAACGTTCAGAGATCAAGAACATCAGGACGATGAAATAAAAACATAAATCACAGATATGAGGAAAAATACAAAAAAAAATTGATGATTATCATTACCTCAGCAGCAAAAACCTCCTGATCTTGAACCATGAAGGCTATAACAGAAACAACATATGTCAATAACTTTCATCATGAACTAATAGAGTGCTAAAGTTTCAGACATAATCCTATTCTAGCCAACGTAAACAATGTGTTCGTTAAACCTGCAGCAGGAAGAGCCAAGAGTCCAGTGATCCAACTCTTTGAAGAACCTGATGATCTTGCAAAGTTAGATGCATATAGAGGCAATTTTCCAGATGCAGTAACAGCACCTGCAGCGCCAATGGCTCGTCCTTCTGAGAAATTAACATATAATAAGAAAACATTAGATCTTGAAGTCCAATTTGGCCTAAGTATGAGATCAACAGAGCACAGTTCTCTAAATCTCAAGAACTGAATCCATCAGATCCAACAAATCTCTGAATCCATTTTCCCCAGAATAGCTTAGCAGATTGATATAAAGGGCCTTATGAGAAATTAACACTATGATTTATATCCGTTTTCTCAAATCCATAAACGAAATGAATCGGTTATCAAAGCAAAACGGTTCAATCAAATTCTGAACGAGAAGGATTGATCAGTCAATAGATCAAGGGAATCTAAGAACAGGCAGAACAAAAGTTTGATTTAAGAAACAACACCTCTAGAGATTTCACTAACTACATGCTTTTCACAAAGCTTATCTTCAAATAAACTAACAGAGAGAGAAAATGAAACGTACCGGAGAAGAAACGAGCATTCTTAGCTGAAGAGAGAAGAGACCTTGCTGCTTTCGAAGCAGATCTGCAGATTTGGGAGCTCATTTTTTCTTCTTTGTTGGTTCAGAGAGGCGAGAAGAGAGAGAGAGAGAGAGAGAGAGAGATAAAACCCGGAAGTGAAACTGAGAGAAGACTCGGGAAATGTGAACGTGATGAGATTTGTTTGGTGGATCTTATAGCCACGTGGTTCGGGTCGACCAATCGGGTCAGAAACCCTACCCAAGACAAACATGGGGGTAACTGGGCAGAGAAAATGATTGGTTTTTATCACGTGTTCAAAGAATAGCCATCCGGAAGCTCCTAAGAGATTTGAGGAAGATCAAGCTCTTCCATTTCCCTTTTAAAGAATTAAGTATATCGAGGTCGCTAACAGCAAAGATCTGCCTAGCTTCGTAGGAAGCCAAACGCAGATCCTTGACGTGTTTAGTCGATGTAATCTCGATTTGCTTTTCTAGTGAAGAATCTTTCTGAACGTTGCCCTCCTCTCGTTTCTGATATGTTAAATAATTTTATGATTTCAATTATGAAATCTACACCAAGAACTGATCTAGATTTGATTTAATTCAACCCTAACACATTTCTAATGAAGGTAGAAACACTAACCTTGATCCATGCTTGGATGCAACCCCACCAATTGATGTTCTCCTCTTTAACCTTCTCCTTTTGGTGATTTCCTTGATGGACAAGAAATCCCAAACCTTCCTTAATCTCTCCTTTTGATAATCAGTATTGTTGTTTT
>NC_027749.1:32698601-32734255 GCF_000695525.1 Brassica oleracea var. oleracea | reverse complement strand
ACACATTCATGCAACAACATGCATTAATCAATTAAACGGGCCAATATTTCCTTTCTAATTAGGTGAAAGTCTTACAGTCACAACCGTAATAGTGACTCTTCACAATATTACGGTAATAACCGTCATAAGGAAACTTTCATGCATGTGCCTTTACGTTTGTTACCGTAAAACCCAGGTTTCATGTCGAACCTTTAAACAAACGACCATTATGCACACATGAAACATCGTGATTTTAATTGATTTATTGCAAAATCCATTACGTGAATGACTACGTTCATTTCGTAACTTGATCAACAACAACCCGTTTAATTTAGTGGCTGACATATAAAGCCCTTTATGGCATCGTAAGATTCCGTAATTATAATAATAAAACAATCGTTCATAGATTGATTGAGTGTGTCGTATCGTTACGTTCGTTTACGATGCCATATTCATATGCATGATCATCAACGCACACTTTAACAAATACCATACGTTTAAGTGCCGTATGCTTAATTACGATGGATTATACTAATCTCATGAACACTCTTTAAAACGAATGAAACCGTATATGTTCACAAGCACATGAGAACTAAACCGAGAATGTTCTTAACATTTTTCAAATGCCTAGTGAGTGAATTAATTAAATCTAAGATGGCTCTGATACCACATGTTAAATAATTTTATGATTTCAATTATGAAATCTACACCAAGAACTGATCTAGATTTGATTTAATTCAACCCTAACACATTTCTAATGAAGGTAGAAACACTAACCTTGATCCATGCTTGGATGCAACCCCACCAATTGATGTTCTCCTCTTTAACCTTCTCCTTTTGGTGATTTCCTTGATGGACAAGAAATCCCAAACCTTCCTTAATCTCTCCTTTTGATAATCAGTATTGTTGTTTTTGTGTGTTTAGAGAGACTCGTTTTCTTACGTACATAAAAGACAATGCACACGAGGCTTTTATATTAGTCAAAGGGTTGTGTGTTGCAACACAACTCTTCACAATTATAATAACCGTAACACACGTATACTGATATATATTATATACCATTACTTAATGTATATAACATATATGCATATAATTATGAGATTAAAGACATTTATGAATATAAGGTAAAGTAGGAGGGTTATCAATACACCCGGATTCTAACTCTTTAATCGAAACCGATCCATCACGGTATCATCTTTTATATTAGAATCTAAAAACATCAATATATGAACTTGAATTTTATATTAAACCAATAGATACATAGGTCACATAAAATATAAAATATTCTTACATGATAATCTGAAGTCAAGCTTTCAGGGAAGCGGCTTGGTTTCCGAGATTTCCAGCAGTGGCTAGTTGGATTGTTATGTTCTTGTTCCTCAGCTAATTTCGGACTGAGCTTCAGCTGCCGAACATCTTTCATAATTTTGTTTATCTCATCAGCACATGGGATGTCTTTCAAGCGTTGTTCCAACGTCGCGGCAAACTCGTTGTTATCCTCCATAGCGCCTAAAAGATAGTTTCTTACAAGAAAAGACAAAAATAGAAGTGCACATATAACAACCAACTGAACATTTTTCCATACCTTAGCAGTGGGCTGCCATCCTTACATAGGCATTGCACTTTGTCATATTTCGAAGAGACGTAAGTTGACAGCCTTCAGACTTGAAATGTCTCACCAGATGCGTGAGAACTGCCATTGGAAGAATTTTTCATGGCAATGTCATTCAACGATCTTGGTCTCGATTACAAACCCGCTTCTTGGCCTTTCTAGGGGGACGTCTTGCCGATCAGAACCCGTAGGACTAGCCTGTTTTACATGGGCAACATCGGCTGGAGAATATGTGTATTTTCCATTAAAACTTTTGGTTCAAGTGTTGGTAACATCACTCGAACGAATCATGCCTGATCTTTCTACTCCGTTTTTGCTTCGGGGCCTCTCAGACTCACGCGAGCTAGGTCTTCCTCTGGAGGACATCGTTTGCAAAGGACTGGATAAATCAAAGACAAATATATCGAATAAATAGGATGGCTATCAAATGTATATCCAAATACATTGGATCTCTGGAGGATCAAACCGGATATATGGGCATAATATTTCGCAAAAGTAAAGGCAGATCGGAGCTATCCCCGAAGGAAGAAAATATTGGATAATTTAAAAGAGATTTTTTCCTTAAACGAGCAACTGACAAGACCATTAAGAACAGAGGGGAATGTTGGGCCCAAATCTCAGCATAGCCCATAAAGCCTTGAAAGAAGCTAAAGCCAACGCAATCTGGAGTGTCGTATTCGTCACATCAAGGAACAAAGTTGGAAAAAAGCACAAGGCCTCGGTCTCAGAATCGAATCCGATGGAAGCTGATCTCAAGTTTGTATAGAATTAAAGGGCAAGGCTGAGAGATTGTGAAGGTATCGAGGGAAATTCAATAGAATATCCACATGAATCTCTTGTATTCGTGGAAACAAGGAAACGGCCCTGTGATTTCCAGGATTTACGGTATCACACTAACAACAGAGAGAAGGAAGGAAGAGGGGCAAGGAAGCGGGTATAAAAGGAAAGAGAGAGAGAGAAAAGGGAAACATGTTTTACACAATGACACATTCACCATCGAGCTCTTAGCTAAATCACCTCGACCTCGTCTCTGATTTAGTTCTTTTTTTAGTCTGATTCGATTGTATTTCATAAACCTTGTAAAATCCCTTAAGCATCAATATCTAAAGTCCATTTTTTTTCAACTTGAATCTCATTATATTGTTGTGTTCTGAGGATATAATTGCCCACAAAATTTTTCTTCCCTAATATATTTACAAACAATACCAAATACCTAGTGTGGGTTTTAGGATCCACAACGAATAATACATGTTGAAGAGCATATCATGTCGATATCTTCTTGAGACATAGCTACCATGAAAGAAACACGAGGTTTATGTGCTTATTGCTCACCCTGAGATTTGTTGAAACTCGGAGAAGACTTGACGTATGCTTTGGATATAAGCTGGTGAGCCATCTGAGAAGGTTAATAAATAATCAGCAAAGTAAAGATGAGTAAGGGCTAAATCCTTACAGCGAGGGTGATAGCCTATTCTCCCATCCCTTTTTGAATTGTTCAGCATGTGAGATAGAACATACATTTCCAATCATAAGAGGTAGGGACTGAAAGGATCTCTCTGCCTAAGACCACGGGACCTCTAGAAAAAAACCATGAAGGGACCCATTAATGCCCAATGAGAAGGTCGTAGAGAATATACACACTTTAATCCAAATAGTATAAGTCGGGCGTATTTCTAGAGAAGTAAGAGAAGCCAAGATGTTCCCATTTTACAGAATCGAAGGCCTTGCAATGTTTATCTTAACAGTAAGCCGTTTATGGCCCTTGTTCTTGTGATCCCCATTTATTATCTCAGAAGCAAGGAGAAAGTTCTCAAGCAGTTTTCTCCCCTTGATGAAGGCCGACTGATTATACAAAATTAATCTTGTAAGGATAAGCTTCAACTTGGAGACAAGAAGTTTTGATATCATCTTGTAGATTGTATTGCAGCAAGAGATAGGGCGGTAATCTTTAATACTCGTTGCACTAGAGAGTTTTTGTATAACGTGAGAATGGTGGAATTTGTGGAAGTTGGCATATGTGACTGAACATGATCGAACCCACAGAGACTCTAGGATTACACAATAGATGTGTAGTTTTCGGAATAAAGCTAGATAGAAATGTTTTTTAAAGTAAATACACTAAGGTTTGTTGAACAAGGTAGTTGTTCGGTTGGTTGATTGAGGTTGTAAACAATTAAAGGTAAATAGCTAGATTGAGGTAAATTCTCAGGTATGATAAGTTTCTTATCTTGTGGTTTATTAGAGATTTAAGAATATTAATTGTTCTCGAACTCAAATTTAATTGTTCTCGAACTCAAACTTAAGTTATAATCTATCAACTCTCGTATGTATAGATTATCCAATGCTTAGATCTAGGAATCCAACTCTCGTATGTAATTCCTAAGGGAGTGTCGATCGATGTCTCGAATTGATTGTTGATCGATGTATCCTATGGAATGTCGATCGATACTAACTCTAGCCAGCTTTAGAGAATGGGTTTGATGTGTTCTCTAACCACCTAGACCAGCTTTCGTATGCGTCTAGCTAATTAGATCATAGTAGTTTTATTCAGGCAACATGCCAAGCTATCACTTGCACCCATCAATCCAAGATCTAAGTTTAGGGTTATCAATCCTAAGCTTAGTAGTAAGAACAACTAGATGAAGAACTAATTAAATCACCCTAACAACAATATAAATCTTGCAAACCATAATTCAACCCTTGAAGAACACTAAATCTAACAAAAGAACTACTCAGACATATTCATAAGAAGCATTATGATAGTCTGAATAATATTGCAATAGAATAATAATAAAAAGGCAAAGTAGAGAAGAAGCAAAGCAAGTTCAAGATCTTCCCTCTCTCAAGGTGTTCATATCTCTCTCTCTAGAATAGTATGAAACATAGTCGTCAACAATAACTTAGAAACAGTAAAATAGGGTTTCAGGTCGTCCAGGTGTATTCTGGTAACAACTTTTATTAGTTTCTTGGTTTACAGACTGTCCACATTCCATTGTCTATTTTTATAACAACCTTTTTTAGTTTTTTTATTTTTCAAAAAGATAAAGTCTTTTCTCTGCATCAAGTTTATTTTTTTGTTTTAATTTAGATTTCTGTTTAAGTTATATGTTGGGTTTTTTTGGTAGATTTTGTAGCTTTTTACTAGAATTTTATAGATGTTTTGTCTAAAAATTGTCAGATTCAAATGTTTAAAATTTGGCAGAACTACCAATTTGTGAGGGTGGTTATATGATCCATATGAGTTTATATTGAAACAAAAGTTTTCTTTGAATTTTACCGAAGATTACTCAAATTTAATTTATTGACCCTTGTAGCATATGTTTATTATGCAATTAAACTCAATAAGAAGTTGAGATGGCTTTCCACTGATCATATATTGGAAGTGGGTTTTACCCACATTCACCACCTGTCCGAGAATCCGATACAATATTAATAAGGGCCGAAAGAACACAATAGGCCCATTAGATCTAAGGTCCATTCCGAGGTCAAGAGACGGCCCATGCCAAGCTCGGTGAAAAAAAGGTCAAAGCATTAATGATATTCATAAATATCGAACAATTGCCAGCGCCGCCCGTCAATACAACGGCTCTGCTACGAAAGGTACTTGAAAATTTATGACCTATTATTTATGTTTTACTTCAACGTGCAGGTCGCAAGATACAATAGGACAGTAAACCATGCAGTATCTGGAGCAAATTACTCAAACTCAGACGGAGCAGCAATATCAAATCAATGACGAAACATCATGAAACACAACCCTAGGAGGATGTACAACTCACACAAGACTCAACAGATCTGACAGCAACCATGGATCCATACCAGATGATGAAACTTCAAATCCATGAAATGAGATCGGTGATCTCAAACAAAAATTAGCTTGGACCCATGACGACCTCCAAATGATGCAGTCTCAATTCCATCGAGCCACCAGCTCAGCTTCCAAAGTAGACTAGGTCATATAAGACACACAATAGAAACTATTCACAGCTCACATCACCAGAATCCCCATCCCAAACATCAAACTCAATATTCTCCCATACGATAGAAAAATAGACCCTTGATGCCCGATCTCACATAACCACCTTTTGCATCACAATGGGGAATACTCACTTCAGTGATGGAAAACGAGATGCTGGTTACTGCCTGCTCTTCATCGAGAATCTGGTCGGAGAAGCTCTCAATTGGTTTTCACAGTTGTAAGCCAACACCATCAACAGTTTCAACCAGCTATCAATCGTGTTTATGAAGCACTACTCTATGTTCATAGAGAAAGGAGCTTAAGATATCGATCTAAGGACGATCCCCAGAGAGAAGAAGAGCCGCTTCACTCTTTCATCAAAGGTTCAAAGCCATCATCTTCAACATCATCGTGAGTGATGGTGCATGCATATCCGCGCTGCAAAACTCCTCATGGCATGACCGCGCCTCTGGGAGTAAATTTTACTTAACAAACCATCCACTCTGGAAGACGCTATACATAGAGCTTCAAGAGACATGGAAATGGAAGAAAGAAAAAAGGAACTCGTTGAAAAACAAGCAGTAACACCAAAATCCAAAGAAAAAGCAAGAAAGCCGTCGACGACAGATGAGGTCTTGGAGAGAGAGAAAGAAGAAAGAAGAAAGAAAGAGTTGACGGCATATGAGGTCTTGGAGAGAGAGAGAGAGAGAGAGAGAAACACAAAAATGAATCTGGACCACTGATTATATTTAATCAATGGTCACCAATTGCAATCCACACCCTTATTGTCTTAACCAATAGAAAATTAGGAGTGGTTGCTCAGAAAAAAAAAATAGGAATGATTATTAATCGTGTGTGGTTTATTTAAGCTTTAATATTTTTTTTGTCATCAACATAAACAGATTCATGAAGACTCTGCAAACCAAACAGGTAACTCGGTATCCATATGGGCGACAAAAGACGATTGCTTCCTGGCTCTGCATGCAAGATTATCAGGCCTTGAATTCATCGTTCGTGGTATATGAATAGGCTCTGAGTTGTGGAAACTTCCCTACAGGATCTTGATTTCTTCCAAGTAACTTGCATACGGTGGCCATTCTTCTGGTTCTTAAACCATCTTTACCAATTGAGAACAATCTGACGCAAATATGACTTGAAACTGGCGTAGATTCCTCGTACATTGTATTGCCCAAATGAGCGATTATATCTCCGAATGAAGGGGTGAAAGACTATCTCTAGTGTTTTGTGCCTGATATCACTCAAATTACCCTAAAGAGTGTCTTTACTCTCTCGATTAAGAGGTTCAGCTATAGTACTTAGGGATCGAATCCACAGAGACTCTAGGATTACACAATAGATGTGTAGTTTTCGGAATAAAGCTAGATAGAAATGTTTTTTAAAGTAAATACACTAAGGTTTGTTGAACAAGGTGGTTGTTCGGTTGGTTGATTGAGGTTGTAAACAATCAAAGGTAAATAGCTAGATTGAGGTAAATTCTCACGTATAATCAGTTGCTTATCTTGTGGTTTATTAGGGATTTAAGAATATTAATTGTTCTCGAACTCAAACTTAAGTTATAATCTATCAACTCTCGTATGTATAGATTATCCAATGCTTAGATCTAGGAATCCAACTCTCGTATGTAATTCCTAAGGGAGTGTCGATCGATGCTTCCTATGGATTGTCGATCGATGTATCGAATTGATTGTCGACCGATGTATCCTATGGAATGTCGATCGATACTAATTCTAGCCAGCTTTAGAGAATGGGTTTAATGTGTTCTCTAACCACCTAGACCAACTTTCGTATGCTTCTAGCTAATTAGATCATACTAGTTTTATTCGGGCAACAGACCAAGCTCTCACTTGCACCCATCAATCCAAGATCTAAGTTTAGGGTTATCAAACCTAAGCTTAGCAGTAAGAACAAGTAGATGAATAACTAATTAAATCACTCTAACAACAATATAAATTTAGCAAACCATAATTCAACCCTTGAAGAAACTTTAATCTAACAAAAGAACTACTCATACATATTCATAAGAAGCATTATGATGGTCTGAATAATACTGCAATAGAATAATAATAAAAAGACAAAGTAGAGTAAAGAAACAAATGGAGTTCAAGATCTTCCCTCTCTCAAGGTTTTCAGATCTCTCTCCAATCCTAAGCTTTCTCTCTCTAGAATAGTATGAAGCATAGCCGTCAACAATGGCTTAGAAACGGTAAAATAGGATTTCATGTCGTCCAAGGATATTCTGGTATGTGGTGACTTCTGGGCCTAAATTGGTCACGAAACAGGCTCGGCCCGTCTTCTGGGATCGGTCAATCGACACCATGGGTGCGCCGTCGACCGACGTTCCTTCGTCCCCTCGACAGCTTCTTCTCGTGAGGCAGACTGGCCACTCTTCAGTAAAACGGGCATAACTTCTGATCTAACCGTTGGATTGACATCAAAACGGTGGCATTAGAAAGCTAACTCAAATATCTATCTTGTGGCAAAATATGGGCTCAATCTCACCATGGTAAGTTTCTCCATCCATAGCTAAATATTTGACGCGTCTGTGTAATTTTACATCTTAAAAAGCTCCATAATCACCAAAGTTCTCCAGAACGTACCTAAACCTGAAAATACTCTAAAACAGACTTCAAGCATATATAATAGACTCTAAAACAACTATATAGCATGGTCTAAATGTGGTAAAATCCATAGTATATCAGTGCCCCCATTAATCCATCAAAGCCTTCTAAAGTACAATACCAACCTAGTATTTCCATGATCATCTGTGAAACTCCATCTGCCTGATAAGGATGGCAAAGTAGTAAGCTTGGTAAAGTAGTAAGCTTGGCTTCCCTACTTCGAGCAACCCTTCCTACACTACAGAAAATGTGTATTAATAACATTAAATTATAACGTTTTTCACAATTTTGCTATTGTATACCAACACTTGTTTTTTTTATTGCATTTGTCAATTTAAAACGCCATAATTATTATTGCGGAAAAATAAAAAAATTTAGCCGTGTTAAATTTTTAAGTGTAGGCCTCTTATCATTGCATATCCAAAATTAAATGCTATTGTAAATGTAAATATTTCTATTTTTAATCAAAATACTTTAAGTTAATTTTTCTCTAGGCTTTATACACAAAATAGTTTAGTTTTCTTTCTTTTTTCTTCTCCATACGAAGAAACCAGAAGCAAGTCTCAGATTCAATCGGAACAATGGCTTCCTCAAATTCTCAGATTTGATCTCTCTCCACCGTCGACTGAAGCTTCACCACCACACTCCTTTTGACACCGACGCTCTTTACCACCACCACCACCAGCTCGTCACCACCATCGCCATCTCTCTCATCCGCCATCTCTCTCTCTCTGATTTTGTTTTGATTTTACAGGAAGGTGGGTCGTGAGCAACTGGATTGGGGTTCATATTAGGGTTCCCAAGGTCGCTCCTGCTCCTCATACGGTTTCTGCGGTTGGAGATGGTGGCATTGATGAAGCGGCCGAGGAGGCTTCGGCGCAGAAGAAACATGTTTCTCTTCAGAGACAAGCCGCCGTTACGGTTGAGGCTGCTGAGGATTACACTCGGAGGTTTGAATCTAGTGTCAATGAGGTTATCTTTCTTTACCAATTGCGTTGACTAGTGTTTGTTGTTGATGATATAAATAATCGGTTTTGTTTGTTTCTTTGGACAGCTTTCCTCTAACGATCAGGTTGGTGAAGAGTTGGCTCAGTCCGGCGTGAATGTAATGTGCAGAATGTGCTTCTTGGGAGAAAGCCAAGGAAGTGAGAGAGCAAGGAGGATGCTTTCTTGTAAAATCTGTGGCAAGAAGTACCATAAGAATTGTGTAAAGTCTTGGGCTCAACATAGAGGTACTTTCATTTGATTCGTTTCTGTGTCCTACTTTCTCTGGCTTGGTAAGGCTTTTGAAGTCTATAATTGCTGTCAATTGCAGATTTGTTTCATTGGAGCTTATGGAGTTGTCCCTCGTGCCGTGTTTGTGAGGTCAGTTGAGTTTGTTTCCTTCTGTTGCATTTGATTTTTTCTATGCACTGCCAATGTCTAGGAATGTTTGACTAACTTACACAGAGTCGTCATATTCCTTAGGTCTACCGTAGAACAGGAGATCCTAACAAGTTTGTGTTCTGCAAGAAGTTTGTGTTCTGCAAGAGGTGTGATGCCGTATAACAGGAGATCCTAAGGGGGTTGTTGGATCATGTAGCTTCTTAGTTATGACCTCTAGCCAACAGGAGATCGAAGGTTTCTATTCTATTCTTTTTAGCTTGTCTTCTCATAAAATTTTCGATGTTTAAATACTGGGTTGTGTTTTTTTAAGGTGATAAACAGAGAATCATGTACACGAAGCAAACAAACAGAGAATCATGAGGTTCACCTCTATGCTCTATGTTACAATTTTATGTCTTTACTTGGCTATAGTTTATGTTTCTTACTCTATTTATTGTCTGTTTTATTAGCAGTGCGTTAGTCTCGAAGCAACTTTCCATTAGAGGAAGACCACAAAGACATGCTTCACTTCATTCTTCTTATGCTTTGATTCGAGAGGGAGAGAGTTATGATTTTTTTTTCTAACTGTTGAGACTTGTTAGTGTTTTCTGGGGTGTTTTGTACATTAATGATAAATTCAGGCCAAAAAATAAATTGGAGCTAAAACTCAAAATATTATTGGAGCCAATTTTTGGAGCTTAATCTTATGGAAGGAAATATAATTGGAACCAAAAAAAAATTGTAATCTCTAAAACAATAAATTTCATATTTTATTGCAATATATTATAAATTTTTTTATCAATTCTATTTATAAATTTAGGGATATATAATTTTAACAAAATGACTTGCTAGACTTATTTTTAACCCATAATCTCTAAATACACTCTAACCCCTAAACCCTAAATATAATCCTAAAATCTAAATTTTAAACTTTATATAAAAATAAAGTTCGATATAAATATACGAATGCAACCCGAATCCATCTAATAACCTAAATCTAATACTCTAAACCCTAAAATTCAAACTTAAATGATATTCTAAATTCTAAATACTAAATAAAATCTATAAATAATTAGAAAGCATGTCTAAAAACATATTTGGCACATGTTTTAAAAACATATGCTATATAGCACATGTTTAAAAAATTTAGAAAACATGTCTAAAAACATATTTAGCACATATTTTTAAACTTCAATAATTTAAAACATGAGTCTGTTATATACTAAGATGAATAAGACACCTAAAACATGTAAAACATATTCGAAACGTATATATATATATCATGAGAGTTATGTTACAAACTTCTAATATACACCTAAACTATATATAACATTTTAAACTTAAATTATATATTTTTAAGAACATATCTAACTATATAGGGTTTATAACTTTCAAATATAAAACTATAAATCTAATATCCTAAACAATATATTCTTAACACCAAACCCTTTATCATAAATACTAACCTTTCATTTTAAACTTGTAATCTTAAAATTTTAATTATAAATCATAAAATCAAAATATAAATTAACTATATAGGTTATAACTTTAAAATACAAAACTATAAATCTAATACCCTAAACAACATACTCGTAACACCAAACCCTATATCATCATCTCTAAACTTTATGTTTATCCAAATATCAATCACAAAGTTTAATTTTTAAAAGTATAAATTTATATCTAAAAATTTTAAATTGTGAATTATAAATTTAGATGTTTTCTCAAAATAAATTTTATTTACGAAAATATATCATAAATATTTTATATATTACAATACAAAATAGAATTTAAACAATCGTGTTAAAAAAGAATAGGAAATAATGTATAAAAATTTGATTGGTCAACATAAGTAGCCTATCACATGCAAGAGCGAGGATCATACTTTATGTAATCACGATCATTGATTGAATTTTTTAAAGGGTCAAGATTCATTCTGCTTCTTCCTCTCTCTCTCGTCTCTTTTTTTTCAGATTCTTCATCCGATTTTGGAAGAGTTACAGACTCACAAATCTCATCTTCATCCCTCTCGTATCTCCAATTTTTTGAAGTCATCGTCACTACCAAACCTCTTCCATCGCCTCTGTCTCTCAATATTCTTTTCCACTCAACACTACAGATCCATGTCTATCATCGTCACAACCACCATCACCATAACCTCCAACGCCCCCATCTCTATCTCCTCGTTCTCTGCCTCCGTCAGTGAAGCTGCCTCAACCTCAGCCGCTGCCACCATCATCTTCATCTCCACCTCCTCGTTCTCTACTCCGTCATCGAACTCTGTCTCAACCACTCTTTTTATTTGTCCTCTTATCAAAGCTTCTTCTTTTCCAGATGCATATTGATGGTCTTAGTTAACAACAACCGTATCTCAGATTTGTTATATGTTCCTTTTTTTGCTTTGAGATTTTTGAATGATTAGTCTTGTTTAACAAGATTGTATCTTGATTAAATGGAGATTTGACTTCATGGACAGGGAAGAGGAAGTGGAATTGATAATGGGGCTGGTGGTTGTTCTTGTTCCCGTAGTGCACAACATTGATAGGTATGTCTGATGCAGTTCATATTCAATAACCATTGTTCTCTCTCTGTTTTGAATTTGATTTTTGATTTGTTTGTTCTTGTGAAGAAGCCGGATATGAAAAAGCTCTGCTGGTGGAGATGGAGCAGAGCAAGAAGAAGAAGATGAGAAAGAGGGAGAAGGAGAGAAGACATAGACGTAAGGAAGACGATGAAGATGGAGGAGGTGCGACAAAACAAGACGATGGGAAGAAGGAAGCGGCGTAGATTAGGTTCACTTTTGGTTGGTTTATTAGGTTTGGTTTAGATAGGTTCAGTTTAATAAATCAGATTTGTGTGTAAACCAATGTTCATAAATACACCGATATTAATTGTAAACCATTATTTGTGTACATTGATCTTAATAAATAAATAAAATAAAAATTTTAATTATGAATTAATTTTCGATTTAATTTTGAATTATTTAATTATGAATTATGAATTATGTTTTGGTTAATTATTTAAGGTGTAGTTTTTTTTTTTTTAATTTGGTATCACGTTATTATAAATATTAACAATTGCATATAAACTAATGCTATTGTTGTATAGTTAACTATAGCATAAGAAAAAATCACTATTAAAAGTGTCAGACCTATTATAACGGGCGCTGTCAGAGCGGCGAAAGAAGCGCTATTTTACCAAACCCATAGCGTTTTTCATCCGCTATTACTACCCATATTTTCTGTAGTGCTAGTATGGTAGCTTGTGCCTCCGGCCAGAATAGTGATTCTCTTTCTGCGAGTTTAAGAGTGGCCATGGCATCAATATCCATATTTCTTATTTCTTCTTTTCCCATGCAAATTGATTATCCTTCATTTGCAGAGAAACTCTCCAATATAGATGATCCATATTTGCAAAGAGGGACTGGGTTGGAAAAAAAAAATGGATTCGTTGGAATCTGTGAAAATGCCCAGACTTGAATCGCCTGTTGACATTCAAAAAAACACATGGTTTATGGATTCCTCGAGTGCTCCACATCTGGCACAACATATATCACCTTGGATTCCTCTCGCTCGCAAAATTTTTCTTTACTGATATACAACATGACATCAGTTGCCATAAAAATGTCTGATTTTTGGTAGGCAGCATACTTTTGAAGCATAATGCCTTAAGAGCAATAACCATTGGTCCATATATGGGTAGTGATTTTATATTTTAGTATAATACTTAAAAATAAAATAACTTAAAAGTATGGTTTATTTTATATAATAACCACTATATTTTGATAAATTTTAATGGTAATTTTAAAAAACTTTATTACTATTTATTTTATTATTTTAAAACAATGTATTGTTTATTTTATTAAAAAACTAAGAATACAGCAAAACCAAAATCTAAAAACTAAAAACTAAACACCAAAACCAAAAGCCGAAGCTGAAAATAAAAAAAATCAAAATCTAAAAGTTAAAGATCAAAAACCAAAATCTAAAACCAAGAACTAAAAACGAAAAACTAAAACCAAAAACTAATGGAAACAATCATATCACCTGAATATGATTAATACAAAAATACATTATTTTAAAAGTATATACGAAGTATTTATATTTAGTCACAACATATTTGATAGGTCCAAAAGAAATCATGCCATGGTAAGTTTAAAATATGATCCTATATTAATAGATTAGACTAGATTTTAACTTGCACGTCAGTGCGGGTATTTTTTCATTTTATAAATGTATCTGATATTATTACAAATGTTTTAAATATATAATTTTCATTTTAGTGTTATATATTGTGTAACTCTATAATTCTATTGTTTATATTTCTTATTCGGTATTATTAATATATAATAATTTGCTTAATACATTTTACTTTGTTATTAATTTTTATTACTTACTAATATATTTTTGAGTTAGGTACAATAAAATAACAATATGAAATAATAAAATAGATAATCTCATTCAAAGTATGTTTTTTCTTTAATTTATAGATTTTTCATATAATAAATTTTTTAAATTTATTTATTTATATTATAAAAAGAAATATGTTTAAGAAACTTTATAACATGTTCAGTTTAAAAAATATACTTTAACATATATCATTTTAGTATTTTATAGGATTTATAAAAAAACACTGTTTTGTTTAAATAATGTAGCCCTATTATTTTAATAAATTTTATACATAGCATCTATAATATTATTTTAGTAAATTTTATTGGGAATTTTCATGTTTAGCACTTTCTTGTTACCATTATTCATGTTTACCACCACTAAAGAAACATTTTCAAAAATACTTTCTTCGTTAAAAGATTTTTATACTATTGTTCTCTATATATATATAATAAATAATTATTTTTAATTTTTTTTTTGGGAAATTGCCAAAAATACCACATTCATAGTATCATTCTTAATGTTTAGATTAACAATTTTTACCCTCACTTTTAATAAAGGGTAAAATACATTTGTAACCCTAGGGGTAACTAATATAGACTTAAGGTTTAGATTTGAGGGGTGGGGTAGAATTTTTGAAATGTGAAATTTAGGATTCTAATAAATATATAAATAACTACTTAAAATATAATTTAAAAAAAAATAGTTTCAAATATAATTTTTGATTTTCAAAAATAAATTTTGAGAAAACAAATTCGAAAAAAGTCAAAAACAAATTACAAAAAGTTCGAATTTGAAAAAGTATAATATATTTTAAATTTTTTGTTTATTTAAATAATATTTATTATTTATATATATAAAGAACAAAGGTATAAGAGTATTTTGCGAGTTAATGAAGAAGAAATTTTTGAAAATGTCTCTTTAGTGGTGATAAACATAAATAATGTTACCAAGAAAGTGGTAAACATGAAAATTCTCTTTTCTTAATTTTTTCGAATTAGATTTTTTGAATTCAAATTTTTTATAAATGTTTAGTTTGAAATTTTTTCAAAATTTATTTTTGAAAATCAAAAATTAGTTTTGAAACTAGTTTTTAAATTATTTTTAAAATGTTTAAGTAATTATTTATATATTTATTAGAATCCTAAATTTCACATTCCAAAAAGCCTACCACACCTTTGAACTCTAAAACTAAATCTAGTTAAGTTAATCCTATGGTTATAAATGTCGTTTTTCCTCTTTAAAAGTGAAGGGAAAAATGGTTAGTGTAAACATTGAAAGTGGTATTATGAATGTGGTAATTTTGGCAATTTCCCAAATTTTATTGATGTAGAATATTTTTGGATGTTATGATATTAAGTTTTATTTATTTTTAATTAAGAATTCAAAAAATTAGATTCCTTTTAATTTTAATAACATATATAGCTTTTTTTGGTCGTGCATTTCAAAAGTTATTCTTTATCATCTATGATTTATATTTATATTTTGTCAAGAAAACTTTGGAAAACTGCATTAATATATCATTTTTAGTTTGAATTTGTTTTTGTTACTACATTAATATATTGTTTAATGAAATATTTTTAATTTTTGGTAATATTTTCTTAATTTTTCTCAACAAAGTTTTTATAGTTAAAATTAAAAACTTATGATGAAAATTTGATTTGTCATCTACTCTATTAAAAGAGAGTCCTATAAAAAATTTACTATACATAAGTCATAGTTAACTTAACAAATTAGCCTAATGTTTTTTAAAAATTAGCCTAAATTACTCATATTATATTTTATTAACAAAAAGAAATGTACCTTTAAACAATTACATTCCCAATAAAATATATATTTCCGGAAGAATATTGTCACTAAAAAATTAGTTGTAGATATAAAATTTTAACCTATGTTGATTAATTTATTTTTGTATAAAAATATTATATATTTTATGAATTTTAACCTACTTAAATGATGAGTGGTAATTTATTTAAATGAAACAATTTAAAATATAAATTTGTTAATTTTACCTGTTTAAAACAATTTTTTTTATATTTAATTCATAGACCATTTCTATTTTATATAATACGAAATATAATTATATAGTTTATAAAAAATAGTATAAAATTTTATTTTTTGTGTTTATAATAATATTGTAGTTAACATTGATTTATAATAATATTATATTACTAATTACAAAATTAATTAATGTGATATTTTATAAAAATATTTAAAATTTTAAGTAAGATTTTATTAGGTTTTTTCTCAACAGATTTTTTTTGTAATTAAATAAATAAAATTAAAATTGATAGTTATCTTATTATTATTGTAAATAGTTAAATATGTCATATTAAATAGTTATCTTATTTTTTAAGTGGTTTTACTGTGACTTATTAATAGTAGATAAAATAAAATTTTAAATTAATAGATTAGATATGTGTTTTAATAATATATCTAGCTTTTTGTGTTCACTAATCCTTCTATCCCACTGTAAAAATTCTATGCCCGAGTTTGGCGAAGTGGTTCATTAACTTTAAATTTTATTGTCGAGTGATCCCTGGACCAGAACTTCAAATAAACCAACATATCATGTGTTAAAAATCTGGTCAGTTGAGATGACAAATCTTTAGTTGGTCTCCCACATGTCAACTAGATATGGATAATGATTTTACAACTTATAAACAATTAATATAAACACAATATATATTTTATCACTACACAATACTTTTCAAACATATTACGTATGTTAAGAATTAATTTATATATTATTTACAGTATTTTTTGACAAAATCAACAAACAAATTTGTAAGGTTTTGTAACTAATAAATTTTAACTGTTAATGCAAATAGCAAATAAAATCTCTATAAACCTATATATACCGCACAAAACCATTTATGTTGGAGATAAACATGAAGTTAACTTAGAGGGCAAGTTATATTCCTAAATTAAATATGTTTTAGAAAAGTTAATTCCTAAGAGTTTAGGAAAGTTAGTTCCTAAGAGTTTAGGAAACATAACATCTATATAAAGAGTTGCAAGAGTGTTGCATACTTTTTAAGAGTTTAAGAGATTGAGATTGTGTGCTTAAGTATTTTGAGGAAGTTTCTTAAGCTAATAAAGAGAGTTCTTTATATTGTGTTCTTGATCAATCTTGAGCTTATATTTGGTATCAGAGCCAGAACCGATTGTCAACAGTTGATCAAGGGTTTGATCGAGAATCATGGGTGACTTGGTAATGACGACAACTAAGAAGGACGGAGGTTCATTCATAAAGTGTCCGATGTTAACAGCAACCAATTACACCGTATGGGCAATACGGATGAAGATGCTACTTAGGGTTCATAAAGTGTGGGAAGTAGTCGAGAGCGAATCAACCGAAGGAGACAAGAATGACTTAGCGACAGCCCTTCTCTTTCAATCAATCCCGGAGAATCTGATCCTAGAAGTTGGAACACTTGAGACCGCAAAGAAGGTTTGGGACGCAATAAAGACCCGACATGTAGGAGCAGATAGGGTTCGAGAAGCAAGGCTACAAACCTTGATGACTGAATTCGAGCGGCTAAAGATGAAAGAAACTGATAAGATTGATGACTTCGTGGGCAAGTTAACAGAGATATCATCAAAGTCCGCTGCATTGGGTGAGAGTAGGAATGAAGCGAAACTCGTAAAAAATTCCTTCAAGGGTTACCACGCAAGAAGTATATCCATATAATCGTTTCGCTCGAGCAACTATTGGATTTAAACACCGCGAGTTTTGAAGACGTTATAGGGCGTTTGAAAGCATACGAGGAGCGTATCATGGCGGAAGAAGAGGAGGAAGACACACAAGAAGATCAGAGCAAGCTCATGTATACTAATGCAGAACCACAAGCATACCGAGGCTATCAAGGAGGACGTGGTTGAGGCGGTCGATACTATGGCAGAGGAAGAGGACGTGGTAGGTCGTATTGGGACAATCGAGACAACGGAAGATCTTATTGGGAAAGTCGAGACACATCAAAGATCACATGTTTTAGATGTGACAAGCTAGGACACTTTGCAGCTACATGTCCCGATAGATTTCTTAAGCTACAAGAAACAACTGAGAGTAAAGATGGAGATGAAACCCAAGAAGCCGACAGACTCATGATGCACGAAATCGTCTATCTCAACAAACGAAACGTGAAACCTAAAGAGTTTGAATCAAGTACTGATATCGACAGAGTGTGGTACTTAGACAACGGAGCCAGCAACCACATGACTGGAAACCTAAGCTACTTTAAGTTCTTAGACGACACAATCACGGGAAAAGTTCGTTTTGGAGATGATTCGAAGATAGATATCAAAGGGAAAGGTTCCATTCTGTTCGTGAGTCTAGACGGGAAAAAGAAAACACTTGCAGACGTCTATTTTATCCCAGAACTTAAGAGCAATATTATAAGCCTCGGTCAAGCCATGGAATCGGGATGTGATGTGAGAATAAGAGAGAACTATCTTACTCAACATGATAAGGATGGTAACCTCATCGTGAAGGCACCAAGATCAAGAAACCGGCTGTATAAAGTTCTGATGGAGATAGAAGAACAGAAGTTCTTACAAACACAAACACAGTGTGAGGCCTCGCGATGGCATGCACGTCTTGGACATCTTGGAGCTGATGCTATGAAAGCAATGATAAGTAAGGAACTTGTCGCTGGTCTACCCGAGCTAAGGGTCGAAAAAGAGATCTGTAACTCTTGCTTACGAGCTAAGCAAACAATGAGACCATTCCCAACATCTACGGCATACCGTGCGTATGAAGTATTAGAGCTCGTACATGGTGATCTTTGTGGACCAATAACGCCATCCACTGCTGGAAGAAATAGGTATATATTCGTGCTCATAGATGACTGCTCACGATATATGTGGTCTATACTTTTGAAAGAAAAATCAGAGGCATTCGACAAGTTCAAACGCTTTAAGAAGATAGTTGAGCATGAAGCTGGAAAAACCATCAAGACACTGAGAACGGACAGAGGTGGAGAGTTCACAAGCACAGAGTTTCGTGATTTTTGTAAAAAATCAGGAATACAACGACACCTAACTGCCCCATACACCCCGCAGCAAAACAGTGTGGTGGAGAGACGCAATAGAACCTTGTTAGAGATGACAAGGAGCCTCTTGATGCACATGGAGGTACCAAACTATCTGTGGGGCGAAGCTATAAGACACTCGACCTACCACATAAATAGAATCGAAACAAAGACGCTGGTCTCTCAAACACCATATGAGGCGTTCAAAGGGATAAAACCCAATATCAAACACCTCCGAGTATTTGGGTGTGTCGTACATGCTAAGGTAGAGACGACAAACTTGAAGAAACTGGATTTCAGATCTCATACTCTTGTGCACCTTGGAACTGAGCCCGGTTCTAAAGCATACAGATTGTATGATCCCACACATCAAAGGATAGTTGTTAGTAGAGATGTTGTATTCGAAGAAGATAAAGCTTGGGAATGGAACAAGACTCGAAGAGATGAAGCTAAGAAACCTGGAATTTTTAAAGTCACGATAGGAGAGTATGGGAAACAGGGACTTGAAGAAACCACGAGTGACACAGTCAACGGTGAAGATACAATCGAAGAAGCTATCGAGGAAGAGAATAATGATTCGCAGCCAGAGTCATCAGAGGAAACAGAGGAACTGCAAGTGCGACGATCAAGCAGGACCAGTAAGAAACCCGCGTATCTCGATGATTATATCTATCTTGCGGGGGAAGAAGGAGAGCATCTCTTGCTGCTCTTGAACGAGGAGCCGTGGGATTTTAAAACAGCAATGGAGGAAAGAGTGTGGCGTGAAGCATGCAAAGACGAGATTAACACAATTCTCAAGAATAAAACATGGGATCTCGTTGACCTACCTCCAGGAGAAAAAGCGATTGGCTTAAAGTGGATTTTTAAAATCAAACGGAACGCAGATGGAAGTATCAACAAGTACAAATCAAGATTAGTAGCTAAAGGATACATTCAACGTCATGGTATTGACTTTGAAGAGGTCTTCGCACGAGTTGCACACATGGAAACTGTAAGATTTCTTATTGCTCTAGCTGCATCAAAGGGATGGGAGATCCACCATCTAGACGTAAAAACCGCTTTCCTCAATGGAGACTTGAAAGAAATCGTGTATGTCAAACAACCAGAAGGATTTGAAGTTAAAGGAGAAGAAGAGAAGATATACAAGCTTAATAAAGCTTTATATGGACTGAGGCAAGCTCCGAGAGCTTGGAATGAAAGGCTTAACAAAGTCCTAGAGCAGATAAAATTCAAAAGATGTTCAAAGGAGCCTGCCTTGTATCGTAAGCAAGAGGGAGATCGTCTTCTTCTAGTCGCTGTATACGTCGATGATTTATTGATCACGGGCTCAGATCAGTCTATGTTACATGGGTTTAAGAAAGAGATGTCGAGCAACTTTGAGATGAGTGATCTCGGGTTGTTAACTTACTACCTTGGGATTGAAGTTCATCAAGAAAGGGGGAGGATAACGTTACAGCAAGGAAGATACGCGAGCAAAATCTTAAGTGAGACTGGCATGGACGAGTGTAATGCTATGCAAACTCCCCTAGAGTTTGGTCTAAAGATATCAAGGCAGACGAGGAAGATAGCATGGATGAAAGAGATTATAGACGTAAGATCGGGTGCTTGCGCTACTTACTTCACACTCGGCTTGACCTTGGTTTCTGCGTTGGATTGCTCAGTAGATACATGCATAATCCAAAGGTATCTCATGGAGCAGCATTAAAACAGGTACTAAGGTACCTAAAGGGAACGACAAGACTTGGTCTCGTATATGAAAGAGCAAACGATATGAAGCTTGAGGGATTTAGTGACTCAAGTCATAACATCGACGAAGATGACGGCAGAAGTACTACAGGTCACGTTTTTTATCTCAATGGCTGTCCAATTACTTGGTGTTCTCAGAAGCAAGAGACGGTGGCTTTATCATCTTGTGAGGCTGAGTTTATGGCAGCAACCGAAGCCGCAAAACAAGCCATATGGCTTCAAGAGTTGTTAGAAGAAACTGTTGGAACACAGAGTGATCGAGTGGTGATACGGCTTGATAATAAATCGGCCATAGCACTCACTAAGAACCCTGTATTCCATGGTCGCAGCAAACATATACACAAACGATACCATTTTATCCGTGAGTGCATCAAAAATGAGCTAGTCGACGTACAGCATGTTCCAGAGACTGATCAAAAGGCAGACATCTTAACTAAAGCTTTAGGGAGAATCAAGTTCAAGGAGATGAAGGAACTTGTGGGAGTTCAAGACATTGGAGAAGTTAACTTCAAGTTTAAAGGGGAGAATGTTGGAGATAAACATGAAGTTAACTTAGAGGGCAAGTTATATTCCTAAATTAGATATGTTTTAGAAAAGTTAATTCCTAAGAGTTTAGGAAAGTTAGTTCCTAAGAGTTTAGGAAACATAACATCTATATAAAGAGTTGCAAGAGTGTTGCATACCTTTTAAAAGAGTTTAAGAGATTGAGATTGTGTGCTTAAGTTTTTGAGGAAGTTTTTTGAGAGTTCTTTATATTGTGTTCCTGATCAATCTTGAGCTTATAGTCCTGTCTCTTTTGCTGATCGTAGTGTTGTAAACGCTACTAAGTGTGGTCGACTTCCCTTGTTAAAGAAGTTAACTCTTGAGAATGTTCTCTTCGTATCAAATTTGAACTGCACGTTGCTGTCTGTTGCAAAAATATTGAAACAGACTGGTTGCTTTGCTGTGTTCACTGACACTTTGTGTGTGCTTGACAAGATTCTCTTCTTTCATCCTCCTGAGCTAGACGTCTCCACGCAGCTATCAGTTACCGGCCTCAGCGAAGGTCTTATACTTTTACTAGGTCAGCTCCTGCTAATACCACTCTCCCCAAGATTTGGTTTGCATTACTTTAGTCGATATTCTGTGTAAAAATCTTGTTGATATTTAGAGACAACGGTGTGTGAGCATAAATGCAGACTCTTTTCTCCGGAGGCAGCTTGTGAGGTCATAGAAGCAGAAAGACATTCTCATATTTTCTTTGAGGCTGAACCTGATATCTGGATGGTGATGGTAACACAATTCTCTATCTTTAAAATGAGCGATGAGTTGATTGTAGTCTTCACTAGTGTCAATGAACAAAATCTGATCTAGAGACATTGGCAGGTTGTGGAGAAAAATAAGGATACAGGAGCTATATGGAGAATTGGTGCACTCAGGGGAATGCTCAGGGAAGCACACTCACTCTTTGTGATGTTCCACGGGTCCGTTAGAGCCTTACTCGAGAAAGAACCAACAGGAGGGCTTACTCGAGCGCAGTTGTATCCCTTCATTACAGATTATCTAAGCAGTAAAGCAACTCTCACCCAAAATCTAGCACATTTATATTATTCACTGTTCTTTGTTCGGGTTTGTCTCACTAAATTGCCAGCATTTCAAAAGCGGTCTAGCTCCGAAGACTGCTGCTGTGGTAAAAAAAAAAATGCTCCGACGTTGCTGTGTCCAATGCCTTGCTTTTGATTTCCGCAAAACCGCATTATGCGCAACTTTTAATAGCTTATGCAGAGGTTGTCCCTCTTTCGAGCAGATCTTTTTGTTGGGAAGAAACTTCAGCTGACTCAGCGTGGAACCGTTCAAATGCTTACTTTATCAAAGGACACAGCACTTGAAGTTCAGGTTTGTTTCTACATATCTATTAAGCTTTGATCGCACATGTGAAACTTTAGTGTTTGACGAGCATTTTCTTTTGGATGTACAGTCTCTTGTTCAAGTACTAGATTCATATGGTGGGAGCTTACGATGCCACTCTATGATCTTATTTCAACATCTCTTGGTTTCAACAACTCTCTCACGTGATGATACCGTCTAACTTGTTTACATTTGCTGTAATGAGGTTGACCTCACAAGCTCTATCCTGGTCTTATCTACGAAAGAGGACTGGTTGAATTGAATCCTCGCATTCAGGAAATAGTGATAACAACATGCATCATGTTATTAGGCCGCTACAGCCTACAACATGATAAGTGGAAAAAAGGGAAAGATGGTTTTCTTGTAACTGATATTTGGGGTCTAGAGACTGGCGGTTCACCTGATTCTGCCATCCCTAGACTCTGGCTTCAGCAGACGCAAGAGAGTGTATCTCCTCGCTTATCAGTATAAAAGTCTCACCTTACTTCTTCTCTTGCCTACAACTGCCATTCTCAATTGAGATTTAAGAGTCTCGGACGTGAAACAGCAAGTTATTGAACAGGTTAGCACATCCACCGCCCATTGGGTAAAAACTCTTTTCTGGTGTCTTTTACATTAATATCTCTTCTCAGGCGTCGGTGAGAATTAGCAACACTTGCAAAGGTAACACCGTCCTCAACTACAAGCTGAGATTTAGACGACTTTGGACTCAAAACTATTCGAAAAAACTGCAGGAGTCTCTGCAATACCGTTAATTTAAACATGTCTCTTTATTAATGATTAAGAGAAAGTGAGAAACAACATTAAAAACACAACAGTTTAAAAGCAAGTTAGAAAACGGGAGCGATCGTTACACAGACTCTCAAAGATCTTCAATGAGAAAATATCAGTGGAGCCTGACAATTTGATTGATAAGATAGATATTATTAAGGGAGCAAGGCTTTGAGAAACACGAGGGAAAGAGCGATGATATTAGGGAGCAAGCCTTTTTGGGTCACGAGGGAATAGAGAAGTTTTGCGGATGTTATTGAGGGCACATAAGAGCATTACCACACGCTCCAGCCCCGCTCCAAATCCACCATGAGGCGGTGCACCATACCTGTGAACATGCAGCCACTTGTCAACTCAACTCAACTCAGATACATGCATAATCCAAAGGTATCTCATGGAGCAGCATTAAAACAGGTACTAAGGTACCTAAAGGGAACGACAAGACTTGGTCTCGTATATGAAAGAGCAAACGATATGAAGCTTGAGGGATTTAGTGACTCAAGTCATAACATCGACGAAGATGACGGCAGAAGTACTACAGGTCACGTTTTTTATCTCAATGGCTGTCCAATTACTTGGTGTTCTCAGAAGCAAGAGACGGTGGCTTTATCATCTTGTGAGGCTGAGTTTATGGCAGCAACCGAAGCCGCAAAACAAGCCATATGGCTTCAAGAGTTGTTAGAAGAAACTGTTGGAACACAGAGTGATCGAGTGGTGATACGGCTTGATAATAAATCGGCCATAGCACTCACTAAGAACCCTGTATTCCATGGTCGCAGCAAACATATACACAAACAATACCATTTTATCCGTGAGTGCATCGAAAATGAGCTAGTCGACGTACAGCATGTTCCAGGGACTGATCAAAAGGCAGACATCTTAACTAAAGCCTTAGGGAGAATCAAGTTCAAGGAGATGAAGGATCTTGTGGGAGTTCAAGACATTGGAGAAGTTAACTTCAAGTTTAAAGGGGAGAATGTTGGAGATAAACATGAAGTTAACTTAGAGGGCAAGTTATATTCCTAAATTAGATATGTTTTAGAAAAGTTAATTCCTAAGAGTTTAGGAAAGTTAGTTCCTAAGAGTTTAGGAAACATAACATCTATATAAAGAGTTGCAAGAGTGTTGAATACCTTTTAAGAGTTTAAGAGATTGAGATTGTGTGCTTAAGTTTTTGAGGAAGTTCCTTAACCTAATAAAGAGAGTTCTTTATATTGCGTTCTTGATCAATCTTTATAATTTAAGTATTACAAATATTGTATTATTTCTTTCCTGACTTGAACTATGCAAAAATTGACAGTTTCAACTTTCAAAGATGAATGTTATTGGGTTAAACTTTTTGAAAAAGTGCTTGAGAGAGTACGTGCAAAATATTCTTACCTAAAAGAATCTGATTCAACTTGTAGATGAATTAGATTGGTTTTGGTTTCACAATAAAAATCCTATTCGTTCTGTTACTATTTATTTGATATTTTGGTTTTTGTTCGGTTTTACTTGGAACATGAATGTTTTTAGAGTTTTGGTGTATAAGATGAGGAGTCGCTTTGCACGGGAGCCTTCGCTCCAGTTTCTATGCATGAGAAAACCAGAGGGAAGGAATATAATGATTTCTTTCCCAAATACTCTCATCAGAAACTCGTTTTTTCGTTTTGCTGAAAGGGATTATCCAGAGGATATATGAGATTTTGGGTGATATTTGTTCATAGACCAGAGTTCACATCTATTGAAGATTATTTTAGATTACTTAGAATTCTGTTGGGGTTGGAACTCTCTTTTCACATGTTAACATGTTATATAGAATGCTGCTTGTTTGGGAGAGTATGTCCTCTCTTTTTTTTTTGGTAAAAAAATCCTTTTTTTGTTTTTAACTAACTTTATATAGAGAATCATATGTTCGTCTGTGCAATTTGGCTGTTGTGCTTTTTGCATCCGTCATTTATCGTTGTCTTAAGTAATTAATAAAATCCCTTTTAGAGCGGAATTCGGGAGCCTCCATTTTCTAAACCACACTGCCACCCTTGTCACAGTAGGATTGATTGATCTTGCTTCTACCATCAACATATCTCAGATAGATTGATCCACATAAAATCGTTCCAAATTTTTTAATTAAAAGTCGTAAACCACATGTATTTTTAAATTAGTAGGAGTTGAATTTTTTTTTATTTGCTTGATTTGATTTGTGATTTATATTTATGAGTTATTTAATATATTTATATATATATATATATATATATATTATGTTTTTCGTTTATGCTGCTTTTCTCCATTTAACTTCTTATTTTATAGGCTTAATATATTATGATTTGACATTTTGAGTTTACAAGTTATTTGATTTAGATTGTGTTTGTTTAAATTTGTTACGTTGTTTTTACTCATTATCCTACAACTTATGTTCCTCTTTTATTGTTTTAACCACTTGCAGAGATTTATGATCTAAAAGAATTAGATAAAGTTCAATCTATTTTAGCTTGAACAAAACTTTAGGTTCAGCCCTAAGGTGAACCTTTAAATTCACCTCTACTTTTATTACCAATCAAAATGCCACATAGATTAATAATAAAATACTTTAATTTTTTTAAAAAAGTCTAAAATAATTGAAAAAATGACGCTCATTTTAATGACGTTAACGCCGCTAAATAAACCATAAATCTTAAATTCTAAACCCTTAACCTTAAATTTAAACCCTAAACCCTAAATTCTAAACCCAAACTCTAAACCCTAAACCCAAACCCTATATCTTAAACACAAATCCTAAACCTTAAACCCAAACCGTAAACTTTAAACCCAAACCCTAGACTTTAAACTCAAACCCTAGATCCTAAACCCAAACCTAGACTCTAAACCCAAACCTTAAACCCTAAAGAAACAACATGCATCAACATTAACCCAAACCTTTAGGATATAAGATTTGGGTTCAGGGTTTACAATTTGGGTTCAGGGTTTACGATTTGAGTTTAGGGTCTAGGGATTAGGTTTGGGTATATGGTTTGAGTTTAAAGTCTAAGATTTGAGTTTAAGATATAGAGTTTGGGTTTAGGGTTTACGGTTTGGATTTAGGGTTTATGATTTGGGTTTAGTATATAGGGCTTGGGTTTAGGGTTTACGGTTTTGGTTTAGGTTTTATGATTTGGGTTTAGGGTTTAGGATTTGGGTTTAGGGTTTAGCATCATTAAAATTGGCGTTATTATTTATTTTTCAATTATTTCAGATTTTTTAAAAATAAAATTAATCTATTTTATTATTAGTTTAGGTGACATTTTGATTGGTAACAAGATGAGAGGTGAGTCTTGTTCTTTTAGCTTCATATAATATCGATGGATAAAACATAACTGCAGTTAATTCAGTTAGAGAATGTTGAATCAATTTTAGATATATAATTGCAATTGAAGATGGGGAATGGTCAAAATATCCCTAAATTTTGATTTCATCTGTTATTCGTTTCGACCTAAAATCCAAATATTAAAAGTTTAGAGAAAACCAAGTAAAGGAAAACATGAGAGATTCCAAGAACACTTTCTTGTATATTTAGAAATCTTTTAAAAAATCTTTCTAAATATGTTTAATCATATTTACTCTCAGTCACACACGACTAGAGATGGATCAATTTCTAATTTCTCAAATACAAAAATCGAGCTGCACTCATAAGTCACTCGCTTTTGTACTCTCACTCGCTTAACAAGAACAACTCTCTTGCTCAGGCTTTTTCTCAATAATAACGCATAACCTAAATCTACCCAAGGTAATTTAGTTATATATGTTCCTAGCCACAATATTATATTTCATAATATTGTGCTAAACCCAAATCTTCTTTGCTTCACGCCAACACACTATCTTGGACCCAATGATTACCTAACACGTCATCGTTCCATAACTAACTCGAATCGGTATGTCACACATCGATCAGCATGTATGACTCCTTCTCTTGTTCCACAAACAGCCAAGCTCTTATCTTGAGCGTACATTCTCCCCTTTTTATCTGAATGTGACAATCTAAGCATCCTGCAGAGTCAACAGAACCATAACACCGAACAAAGAACAAAACATCTATCAAGAACTCTGTCATGAACACTGAAAACAGATCCTTAATTAAGTCATAGAGTACAAAACCAGCATAAGCAACATTCTAAACATAAAGGAAGATTCAAATGAAAGACACTAAAAGACTCAAAACAACCGAAGATCAGATTACACGAAGCAAATAACAAGACGCAAACTAAAAGACGCACAAAGCAATAATCCTACACAAAACCAACTCTAAAATCCCTCACATCAGCCATTATCCTCATCACTGTCTTCATTTGTCTGAGCTATCTGATGCGGGTACTCTCCCCCTAGTTAGATGCACAATTAGATTAAACACAATGAGTAACAAGATTCACGAAACACTAAACAAAATATGCAGCTTACTCTTCAGGCGAATATGAATAGCCTTGAGACTAGCAATGGTTCGATTTATGTCCTCATCGAGATTCGGAGCACTTGAATCAGCTCCTGATCCTCGTCCAACTTTCCGATCCTTAACAACTGACTTGGGAAAACCAGTAACATGTTCATTGCAGGAGTCAGGAGGAACAATCCATTGAATGAGCAAGACTTGTTGAATCAAGGTAGGAAAGATGATTATACACGACTTGTCTCCCTTAGTATTCTCTGCCATCGACATAATTTGATTGTAGACCAACCTTACAAATTCGAAGCCACGATAATGGAAGAGCATGTAGATGAACCTGAGACGCTCATGATTCATCGTTGTGTAGTTCATGGTAGGGATCCAGTTCGAGCACACCAGCTTGTACAATACTTGGTTTGTAGCTGTGAGATACTTTTAGCTCATATTCTCCCAGCACTTGATCCGATTGTCAGCGAGAAGGGCAAAGACTTGATCAATATTCTCGTCCAACCAGTTTGGATCCTCTTCAAAACCCCGTATATAATACATCGAGTTGATCAAGCTTGGTGAGAAATCAACCAAAGATCCTCTAACATAGACATCATCACCATCATCCCGTTCATCAACATCTAACAGGTTAGCAACAAATTCTCTTACCACAGTTGGTTGGAACGAATCAGAGTTAATGACGGTGTAGATCAAACCAGCATCGAGAACCACCTTCTTGACATCAGAGAGTCTTTCTTCTGTGAGAGAAATACTTTGTTGAGTGACAAAGTTACGATGCTTCAGGGCCTTATATCTTTCCGTTGCTGCAACTGAGATAAAACGAGCAGTAATGGGTTTCCTCTTTGGACGCAGCAGGTCAGGAAACTCACGGGACCGGGCTTGAAAGATCTCGCGACTGGCCTCATATCTAGGGTCCTTGGGAAGGAAATTGTCGTCTTCATCATCAGACGAGGCGAAGAGTGATCCGACATCCGGCGGAGGAGATTCTGGTGGAGGAGCGGCCGAAGAAGAACAACGCTTGCGTTGGCGCTTGCGGGAGGTTGACAGACCAGGTGACAGAAACAAAACCGGAGGCATTTCAGTTATCTCCATGGCTTGTTGCAGACGAGCACTTCTTTGCAAAGGTTGCATGTTACGATTGGGAGAGAGAAGGATGTGTCGGCCAAGAGAAACGAGATGTAACACATGGGGACACCTTGATTTCCCTTTTAATCAAGAAAGAAACCCAACAAACTTTCAAATGGACCATTAGTAACACAAGAAAACTGACCCAAACGATCCGGCCCAAACATGAGATAAGTTAAGTGTTATGCGAAGTTTAAAATGAACCTTAGGACAAAAATCTAACAAAGAATGTGGACATCACTTTCGAACGTGAAAGAATTTGGGAGGACTTGCAGGATCATGACAAGCAGAGTATCAACCAAAAAGCACTAATATGTACAGGCTGGTATTAAGGCACACTCTTTGGTGCCTTTTGTTCAAGAGAAGAGTCACATAGATAGCTTTCCACACACATAACTTGCCACCAAAGATTTTAAGTGAAATCAATGAAAAAACCCATGTCTGTAGCTATTTCTCAGCCGCGTAGCTATCACAGACGAGATCCTCTTAAGATTGTCACCCAAACCCAACTCCATTATCACACTCATCTGTAAGGTCTGGAAACACATTTTAGACATCTTGTGTGTCTATCACTCCAACCCGATAGACATATTTAAAATATTTCCAGAGACTAAAGTACATCTCTGCTTAGTCAGGACATTGATCGAAATCAGAGACAAAGTGGGGTAACATCCGGCTTCAATACAAGTATCCATCATTCCCAACCTTTTCTTTGATTTTGTTTCTGTGTGCCGCCTCGTTTCAACTGTTTAGCACACTGACTCCTTTCGATGCACTCAGACTCTTTTGTGTTCCTCATTTAATCCATACAGTGATCAACACTCAACCCGAAAATGTTGTAGCATCCTGGTCCGAGATGAGTGTCTTTCACCAGTAAATCGAACGAGTGTAAGATTAGGAGTCAAGGAGAACAACTTTCAAATAAGAACTTGTTGGTTCAAGATGTTAATGTTTGGGTGACAGCAAAATATGTGCTACCCCGTATGTACATAAAATTTCTTCTCAGACAAGACTTATTCAGAGAGTCACGATTCCCAATGCTTTCCGGAGACCCATAAAGGTGTTGTAATCTAGCGGCTTGGTAAATAGATAGGCTAGCTGCTTTTCTAATGATACATGCTCGAGAATCACAATTCTCATATCAACCAACTCTCTCACAAATTGATGCCGAAAATCCACATGTTTGGTTTGAGAGTGCTGAACATATTTCTTAGACATATTTATAGTACTCATATTATCACAATGAACTAGCATAGGATCCGAAGTGATACTGCAGTTCACAAGCATTTGACGCCTCCATGACAACCGAGTGAAAAAACTTCCCAAAGCTATGTATTCTGCCTCAGCTGTTGATAGAGACACAATTTTTGTTTCTTGTTGTGCCAAGACACCATGGTGTTTCCAAGAAAGAAGCAACCACCAGAAGTGCTACGTCTGTCATCTAAACAGCCAGCCCATTTGCCATCGCAAAAGCCTGCGAGATTTACATTAGTTTCAAAGGTATAATGAAGACCGAAATTCAGTGTACCCTTCACATACTTTATAATACGCTTGACAGCGTTGAGATGTGAATCTTTTGGGTGTGCCTGGTAACGTGTACATATCCCTACACTCAAACATAAGTCAGGACGATTCGCATTAAGGTAGAGGAGACTGCCTATCAGGGCACGATACAGCTTCTCATCCATTTTTCCCTCCATCATCTCGAGACAGCTTAGTCGTAGTGCTCATGGGAGTCCTTGCTATCTTACTTGTCTGCATTCCAAATCGCTTGACCAGATTCTTAGCATATGTACTTTGTGAGACCGTGATTCCATCCTATAATTGCTTGATTTGAAGCCCAAGGCAATAGATAAACTCACCAACCATGCTCATCTCAAATTCCCTTGTCATGGTCTTGACAAATTCATAAACCATTTCCTGAGATGTTCCTTCGAAGATGATGTCATCAACATACACTTTAATGATCAAAATGCCTTTCCCTTTCTCTTCAATGAACAAAGTTTTGTCAACTCCCCCTTGCTGAAAGCCGGTCTTAACAAGGAAGTCATTCAGTTTCTCATACCAAGCTCGGGGAGCTTGTTTCAGACCATAGAGGGCTCTCTTGAGCTTGTACACATCATTAGGAAAATGAGGATCTATAAACCCCTTGGGCTGTGTCACATAGACTTCTTTCCGTAACACACCATTCAGGAAAATACTTTTGACATCCATTTGGTAAAGCTTAATTCGGAGTTGACAAGCTATTCCAAATAAGAGTCTAATTGACTAAAGTCGAGCAACCAGTGCGAATGCTTCATCAAATTCGATGCCCTCAATTTGAGAGTTACCTTGATCTACAAGTCTCGACTTGTTCCTGACCACATTGCCTTCTTCATCTGTCTTGTTATTGTAGATTCACTTAGTTCCTACGGTGTTCACGTTCTCTGGCCTTGGAACTAACTCCCAAACTTGAAGTCGATCAAACTGCTCCATTTCTTCATGCATTGAATCTCTCCAGAATTTATCATCTAGAGCTTCCTGGATGTTCTTTGGTTCAATCAGTGAGACGAAACAAACTAGCTTGTTCATCTCAGCCACGAAACACGCTAATTTGACTATTTCCTTGAAGTCAATTTGTTTCCTGCGTGTCACTCTTTCATCAAATAATCCGCCAATGAAATTTCAGAGGAATGATTTTTATGAACTCGTCCCTCCTCCATATTGACTTGTTCACATTCTAGTACGCTTTCATCTTCAGACTCATTTTTGACCTCAGCTTCAACAGGTGCAAAAGTGATCTGTGCAACACAATTGATGGTTTGTGTCACTCTTGCCTGATAGAACCGCACACTATCGTCAAACACAACATTCACATTGTCTCCAATGAACTTGGTTCGTTGGTTGTAGACTTGATAGGCTGAGCTGTTTGTAGAGTAACCCAGAAACATTCCAACATCGCTTTTGGCATCAAACTTCCCTAGATATTCCTTGTCACTGAGAATGTAACAAAGACATAACACATGCATGTGACTGAGATTGAGATTTTTTCTTTTAAATATCTGATATGGAGTGGTTTTGGTCTTAGGCTTGACATACACTCGATTTATCACATAGCATGTGGTGCCAATAGCTTCCGCCCAAAATCCTGATGGCACACTGTTACCACAAAACATCTCCCTCGCCATCTCTTGCAAGGTTTTTTTATTTCTTTCCACGACTCCATTCTGTTGAGGAGTTATGGGAGCACCATACTGATGTCGGATTCCCTAGCTTTGACATAACTGATCAAACTGTTCATTCTGAAACTCACCGCCATGATCACTCTTAATCTGAATGATTTCACATTTTTCTGATTCAGCTGCAGCACTAAGATACGGAAGCTTTCAATGGCATCAGACTTATTTCGATGGAAGTCAACCCAAGTGTACCTGGAATAGTCATCAACTAAGACTCTCAGCAGATATCAGGCCCATAAGATACATGTGCACCAGCTCTAGTATTCGCTTAGACCTAATTTCATCAATGTGTTTGTGTTGAACTTTGATCTGTTTCCCTTGGCAACAAGCTTCACACACTGTGTCCGTCTCTTTTTCCAAATCAGGAACTCCTCTAACCACTTCAGCATTTACGAGTCTGGTCAGTCCATTTGTATTCTTGTGACCATGTTTCTTGTGCCAGAGATCAAGTTTCGATTCCTTAGCAGTGAAGCACATATGGGATGGCTTCCACATATAACAATTGTTTTCAGAACGGACTCAACACAACACTAGATTTCCTTTGGCGTCTACAACACGACATTCCTTGTTGTTGAAGATAACTTCCAACCCTTCATAACAGAGTTGGCTCACACTGATGAGATTAGCCTTGAGTTTATCTACAAAATAAACATTTATGAGGTGAGGCAGATCAGCTCTCTCTATCACACCAACACCTCGAATTTTACCTTGCTCTCCATCACCAAAAGTAACTCTTCCACCCTTGACATGTCAAGTTTCTCGATGTAGTCTTGATTTCCGGTCATATGTCTCAAACATCCACTGTCAAAATACCAAGGAAGGTCATCTTGATTGTTGTGTTCAGTACAGGTGTAAGCGACATTGCTAATCAGAACCGGTTCTTCTTGTATGCGAGTCAGATTGCATAACAGATTTTGCTCTGTTTCACTGTGTGAAACCTTCAGGGTGTGCTCCTTGTAGTTAGGATATAAATCACGTTTAGCAATCCAAACATGACCATAAAAGTTAGGTTCTACGAATCATATGTTTAGTCTCTAAGCTCGTTCATACTGATGTATGCGGATGTAACAAAACCTGACATGATGACCACGCTTACCACAGAAGTGACAGCCATTGCCACGCTTTCTTGGCACAACTTTGTTCTCAGTTCTGGCTACTTCAGCCACAAAGGATTGACTTCTTCGCGTTTCTTGTCATTCTTTGTGGTTGATTTTCTTTCACAAAGGCAATCTGTTCTCCTACCTCAACTGACTTGGATGCCGGACCTTGATATCCTAGTCCCCAGTTGGCTTTCGGACACTGCCCCAAGGTTAAGAGGTGATCTAATGTTGAAGTCCTTAGTTTCTTATAGTTTTCAGTGAATTGGCTCTCAAGTAGCTAGCTCTTGTCCATTTCCTGAACCAGTAGATCTTTCAGCTGCTTAAACTTAATCTCAAAATGCTTATGATTTCTTCCTTGTCCAGACAAGGTTCTTCGAAGGGACAGTACCTCCAGATCGGATTCTTTTGAGACAGAGTGAGTCGAGGTCTGGATGGTAGGTTGCTCCAACTCTAGAATATTGACATGGGCTTTTAGCATAGCCCTATCTTTGAGAAGTTGCAGATTCTCATGACTCAGTGAACTTGTCAAAGAGTGATTTATATTCGCTTTCAAGGTCTTGATTGAGATCATCATCATCCTCTTCGTTTTCTGGTCTCGCAGCTGATTTACCTTCATCCATGTCATCTTTTCCAATCAACGCCATAAAGTTTAGGATAAGTTCTTCACCATCACTGTCACTGTTTGATTCTATGTCACTGAAGCACACAAGAGATATTTATTCTTCTTCAGATTGTTTGGACATTCACTTCGAGTATGTCCAAATCTTTTGCAATCAATGCACTTCAGCTTCTTTCTCTTAGCAAGAGGACACTCATTCGGGAAGTGTCCATAGCCTTCACATTCATGACACTGAAGTTCTTTCTTCCTTGAACTCTTAGAGGTGTCGTACCTTGAGGATTGAGAATTGGAACAATCAAACTCATTCTTCTGAAAGCGTTAATTTGATCGACTTCCACCTTTCTCTATTCGCTTGACAAATTTGTTGAAGTTTGGAGCCATTAGTCCTAAGTTATCCTCAATTCTTGTGACCCTGACATCCTCCTTCGTCTCAGTAGAAAACACAATACTCTTCTGAGTGTTTGATAGTCGCTCAGTTTTATCTAGGTCATGAACCTTTAGGAAACTAGACAGGTGATCGAACTTAATCTCATCACTGTCAACATCGATGTTCAGTACCGCTTTGTAAGCTTCAAACCGTGGTGGAAGACATCTTAGCAATTTCTTCACGAAATCCTTTTCCGCATAATTCTTCCCAAGCACTGAAGATTCACTGGCCAGTTCGCTAATCTTGGATATGAATCCATCGATAGGTTCATCACCACCCATTTTTAGATTTTAGAACCTTGATGTTAAATGATCAATTCTTTTTTTTCGCACACTGGTGTTTACTTCAAAGTGATTGATCAATGTATCCCATGCTTCTTTAGCTGATTCACAATCCTGGATCATCTTGAACTGATCCAAGTCAACACCCGAGAATATAACAGTCATAGCTTTGGAGTTGAATTTAGATGCCGATTTATCTGAGTTAGTCCACTTGTCTTTTGGTTTTGGCTCCAATGTCTTATCTTCCATAGGCATGGTGGAAGCAGACCAACCTTCTTCTACAGCAGTTAAAGCATCTTCATCAATTTTTTGGATTATATGTCCCGTTTTAGCTTTCCAATGTCCAAAGTTACCACCATCAAACATGATAGGTTTCTGCACAGCAACAAGTTCCTTCATGGTTTCCATGAAATCAGCAGGACATCAACCTATTAGTAGTATTCAATACCACAGAGGTTTCCCGCTCTGATATCAAATGAATGCTTAGAGACAACCAAGTAAAGGAACACACGAGAGATTCTAAGAACACTTTCTTGTATATTATAAATCTTGTAAACAATCTTCCTAGATCTGTTTAATCCTATTTACTCGGAGATTAACTCCATATACCCCATGCCCCCTTAAATGAATTCTCAATGCCCTCTCTCTATTCTTCCTACCCTTTTATCCTTGCACTCCCCAAACTAGCCTTTCATTTATTTCTCCAATTAAATAAACCAACCATAATTCAACTACCTACATGGCCCACAAAACAACCTTAACCAATCAGATTTCTCCTGACCCACATGTCTTCTTCTTCATCGTACAACCTCTCTTCCTCTCATCCTCCATAAGCGATTTTTGAAGCTCAAAACCAGGGAATTCAGGTTCGTTTTCGATGAATTTTTTTTTATGATATTACATTTAAATATCGTGTATATGAAGGGTAACGTTAAAAAAATAAGATTTGATGAAAATTTGAGAGATTAAAAACGATTTCAAAAACTGTGTTTAGGGCTTTTGAGACTTTTTTACGTCCATTTTTGATGAATTTTTTACTGAAATGTTATTAAAACAAGTGTATATCTCGGCTAGTGTAAAAAAAAAAGAAGATCCAATGAAAATTAT
>NC_027749.1:32696997-32697621 GCF_000695525.1 Brassica oleracea var. oleracea | reverse complement strand
CATCATATCAGAAATCTTTTGAATTTGATATAATTAAGTCGGATACTAAGAGATTTGTGGTTAAATGTCGAGGAGCCAAAGATGGGTGCGAGTGGTTTGTGCGAGTTGCAATGTTAAAGAATTCATATATTTGGAAGGTTAGAAGTTACATCAAGCAACATACATGTTCTATCGTTACAAGAACACTGCCTGATAGAGAGGCTGGTGATGAAGATGGTATTGAGAATGATGCAACTGGTGGTGTGCTCACTTTTCACAGAGACATTGAGATGCATGAGATGCATGAGAATTTCACGGAAAGAGATGAGCATGTGCTTGAAGATACAGAAGTAAGACCACGAGTTGTCTATCAGCCACGGGATAATGGTACAAGTTTGGTTTTAGGTCAAGAATTTAGAACCAAGGAGGAAGCAAAAGTCCATATTCAGACGGCTTCACATCAGAAATGTTTTGATTTTGATATAACTAAGTCGGATACTACGAGATTTTGTGGTTAAATGCCGAGGAGCCAAAGACGGGTGCAAGTGGTTTGTGCGAGTTGCAAAGCTAAAGAATACAGATCTTTGGACGGTTAGAAGTTACATCAAGCAGCATACATGTTCTGTTGTTACTACAAGAACACTG
>NC_027749.1:32691856-32696725 GCF_000695525.1 Brassica oleracea var. oleracea | reverse complement strand
AATTCAGTGCAATGAGGAAAGTCCTCATTGTGGATGGAACACACCTCAAGAATGTTTATGGTGGAGTTCTCCTCGTTGCGTCTGCTCAGGATCCTGATCATCACCACTACCCAATTGCGTTTGGCGTAGCAGATGGTGAGAATGATGAAAGCTGGATATAGTTTATGGAACAGTTGAAATCAGTGATATCCGATGTCCCGGGATTGGTATTTCTTTCAGATTGAAACAAAAGCTTGATCAAGTCAGTACGTCTAATGTTCCCTGAGGCCGAACATGGGTATTGTATATGGCATTTGTCTCAGAATGTTAAAACCCTCATCCATAACAACAAAGATACTTGTGCGTTCAAGTTTAGAGAATGCGCACACGCTTATACGGAGGCTGAGTTCAAGTACCTTTATCATGCTTTTCGCCGAAAGTATCGTAGTGCAGCAGCGTATCTTGACAAAAGTGTTGAAGAGAAGAAGTGGGCTAGATGTTACTTCAGAGGAGATAGGTACAATGTTGACACCACCAATTCAGTAGAATCTTTTAATGGTGTTATTAAGGAAGCGAGAAAGTATACCTTACTACCAATGTTTGATGTTATCATTGCGAAAATGTCTGAATGGTTTAACAACCATAGGAAGGAGGCAGCTGAAATACCATACACACTGAAGCTTGTGCCTATTTTGGAAACCGAAATGTCTAAAAGATGTGTTGATGCGGGGTTTCTTACAATTGACGAATTAAACAGCTTCCATCTTGAGTACAGTGTGCATGGTACTGACGGCAAGGTTTATACTGTTGATATGGCTAGGAATACTTGCAGTTGTGAACAATTTGATAAAGACAAATACCCTTGTGTGCATGGAGTGGCTGCTGCCACATTCATGTCTAAGGCAGCGGGAAGGGAACTCCATCTATCAGAGTATTGTTCAAAATACTATTTGGTGGAGCAATGGGCTTTGGCTTATCACAGGACCATATATCCTGTTCCTCATATGTCTGATTGGGTTATACCAGAAGATGTTAAAGCAAAGAAAATACTTCCTCCAGATTTTGACAAGAAGAAAGGAAAACCACAACAAACAAGATTTCCATCAGTAGGAGAATCCCGTGGAAGAGGAAAAAGAGGCAGAGGAGGAGCTAGAGGAGTAAGAGGCAGAGCCAGAGGAGAAGGTATGGCATCGTATTTTGAATGTGGGAGTGGTTCCGGTACTACCTAGGTTTTACTGGAGATTACTGGACTTATTATGTGAAATTTGGATTACTGGGTTTTACTGGTATTATTATGTGCAATTTGGATTACTTGGTTTTACAAGTATTATTATGTGCAATTCGAAACCAATGTGTATCACTACGTTATGTGTAATTTAGACTATCTTTATATGATTATTTTCAATTCGTAGGCTACGTATATAATAAATATATGGATTAGACTATTTTTGTTAATTATTTTCAATAGTTTAAGAAAATCTTAACGGTTTCCCAAAAAACTTCCTTAACTTTCATTGTTAGTATGTGAATGGTTAACAATATAGTAAGTAGAATTTTACAAAATACATATTTCTCGTAAATTGTTTATGTAAATAATAGGGTAAAATCATTGGTTCTACTACCAAACCTTCTTTTTTGAGATGGATTTACTACAAAAACTTAAAAAATGCCAAAGTATTACTATGTGTATGGTGGTATTACTATTACCTTGAAGATTACCATAGGTATTACTAAGTGTTAAAAATAAGATTAAAATATTTATGACGGCTGCACGTTTTACATGTGAAATGCATTTTTTAATTCGTTTTTTAATAATATATATATATTTTAGTATTTTACATGTGTTTACTAATTTTTGGTATATCTTTTATAGTGTTTTTTTGGCGTAATAAACCTAGTAAATCTAGTTATCCATCTTACTCATTTTTGGGCATGGTAACACCTGTAAACTTAGTTTTCCAAACCTGTTGCAACACACCAAGATTTAAACATTCAAAAGCATTCTACTACCAAGTTTTAAACATAGATTCCTAATAAATACATAAGCCTAAGGCTTTGTTTTACGCTTCTTCCCCTCCGTGAAAGGAGTCTGCACCCACTTTTTGTTTTAAGCTTCTTCCCCTCTGTGAAAGGAGTCTGCACCCACTGTGATTTCCTCTTTGGTCTGCCACTCTTCTTAGGTACAGCAACAGCGGCATTCTCCTTGCACCTATGCATGATCCAAGGACTCGGTGCTTCCTTGTAAACGACCATGATCCACCTTTGCTTTTCTTCCTCAGTATATTCCTCAACAATTTCCCCAGTCTGTTCCTCGACAACTTCCCCAGCCTGTTCTTCAACAGCTTTCACAGCCTCTTCCTCTTTTTTCTCTTCTTCTGCAACTTTCTTCCTGCTTTTTCCCTCTGTTTCCAGTCTCTTCCGCAACAACTTCAACACCTTTTCCAGGTTCTCCCTCCATAGGCCTTGTCATTAGTCCCCTCGCAGCCATTGCCTTAGTCCTACCACGTGGTGGTGTGGGAGTTCCCTCCATCTGATTCCCACGTGGTGGTATTGGAGTTTCATCGGTTCTATTCGTCTCAACCCGAGGCTCATTGTGATTATCTTTGGGAGTTCCCTCTGTATGATTTCCACGTGGTGGTGTCGGAGTTCCTTTTTCTATCTCTGCCTCCCGAGCCTCAGATTCCACCTCAGCAGTCTCACTTTTCTCCTTATCTTGCTCCCTGGTTTCAAACTCTTTCCCTTCAACTTCTTCTTCTTGATCCTCTTTCCCTTCAACCTCTGCTTGATCATCTTCGCCTTCAGCCTCAGATTCCACAACTTTTTCTTCAACTTTCTCATCATCCTCACTGTTCTCCTTCTCTTCGTCACTGGTTTCAGCCTCTTTCTCTTCACTTTCTTCTTCATCCTGTTTCCCTCCAACCTCTTCTTCATCCGCTTCAATTTCTTTCCACAGTTTATCAGCTTGTGCTCTACATATCTCCTTCAATTGCTTCAACTCATCAGTCTCATTCTCACTCTCACTCTCACTGTCTTCCTTATCTTGCTCATCACCCTCACTATTTTCCTTCTCTTTCTCATCCTCTTGCTGAGCATTGTCATCAGCCTCTTTCTCTTCCCCTTCTTCATCATTTTTTCTCTCAGCCTCTTGCTCAGTATTCTCGAAGTTATCGTTCTCTTTCCCAGCCTCTTGCTCAACATTAGCTTTGTCCTTCTCAGAATTAGCTTTCTCCTTCTCTTCATATGTACCATAGTCCCACTGTCGAAAATCCATGTCTTCACCATGACTCGGTACCACCTTACTCTCAATAGAAGTTAGCTTGTCTTCCATTTTCTTAGCCCTTCTTTTCAAAATCCGCTGGTTCTTTTCAATATGACTCATCCTTGAGCCTAGAGCCTCTAGCTTTGTCTCCACCGTTACGTGAAGTCCAACAAATCCTTCTCCCATGAACTCCAAAATCCTCTCTTCCAGACCTTGCAACCTCGAATCTAAACCAGAATTAGAGGATGATCCTTCTGCAAACGTCACCTTTTCTTTGTTTTTCTTTTTTGGCAACACTCCTCGTGCAGCTTGATCTAACTCATATAGCTCTTTCCCCCAAATATTCTTCTGCTTCACATTTAACCAGTAGTTCCAAGTATCACTTGGCCTGCCCTGACGGTCATACTCTCGCTCCTCATCAATGATACGAGCCAGCATAATTTGCTCACCAATAGTTGGAACTAACACACTGTTGATAACCTGAAAATAAAACAATAAGTTAGATCAGTTAAATTTTATGTTCATCTAGCTTCTACTATAACTATATACATGTACCTTTGTGTCTCCAACTGCTAACCGCAACATATATGTCTTCCAAAGGATAACCCTTAAGACTGGACTTTGTAAACCGGCTCTTGCACATCCTTGGACAGTCTTCACTAGAGTCGTCTGAATAGATTCTAAACGTTTTCCCCAAATCCAGAATACACTCAAAAGCCATAACCTAGTACATCCATTGCCACAGTGTCAGATTTCAATTATATTACAACTAAAAATTTACAAAACTATATGCTTTACCTCTAAAGGGATTATGAATCCAGGAAAGGCGCATGCCTCTTTCACTTCACCCTTCAGATTGTTCATCACGTGCTTAATCTCCTTTATTGCATCCTCAAATGTTAGACGACCCCAGGGAAATGATATGCAAGCATCTAAATCGTCCATCATCCTTAATACGAAGAGGTCTAAATGTCCAGAATCCTTCGGCTTTCCTCTGATAACCTGACCAAGAAAAAACAAGACAGTCATCTTCAATCTATCTGGACACGGTGGCATAGAACAACATCTTCTGCTTCACATCGCTGATGGTGATCTTCTTTCTGTCATGGAAGTAATAATCCACAAACTTATAACCCTCCAACTTCCAATAGTTTGGTGGATAATCACCGCAGTCTAAGCCAGAGATAAGGGCATGCTCCCTCATAGAATAACGGATGGGTACACCATTAACCACAAACCATGCAACATCATCTTCTGGAGTACAAATGGTGCGCAGGAGTAACATCCACATCCCCTGGAGCTTCAGGTTATCTTCGTCTGGCATGTGGAAGAAATGTCGAAACTGAGGATGGCTTGTGAACCATTCAGCCTCAGGCTTACCCTTGATGAGCTTTACTGTCTTGGTCACAAAGCACTTAGTTTCTATCTTGGAACTCTTGGGGAACTCACTGCTTTTGAAGTAGAACTCAAGGGGTTGCATTGGTTGCATTGCCTGCAATCAAAATACATATATACATGTTAGTAATGCTAGTAATACAAGAAGTACTAGTAGTACTGCTAATTACTACTCAGCATTTTTCACTAAAAATAACAATGAATAGAAAATATATACCTCTCTTTCGGACCCCTCC
>NC_027749.1:32669533-32691389 GCF_000695525.1 Brassica oleracea var. oleracea | reverse complement strand
GATTTTCGAATTAGATGGAGAATGAACAAGGAAGAACGAAGATGGATACTCTAGGGTTTCAATCTCCGATTTTGCAATAGAGAGTGTCGAGAGGGGAGAGACGACGAAAGGATCGATATTTGGAGAAGGGAATGAGTTGAGTAATTCAAAACGATATCGTTTTGGTTTAGCTGGGTCGGGTTTTAGAGTTTGTTATGTGTGGGTCGGATCTTTCCGGTTTGATCTTGTAAATATCTAATTTATGGTAGGGGCAATCCGTCTTTAGCCACTTTTTCTATTTAAAAAAAAATTGAAAAAGAAATTATATTATAATAAAGGGATAAACGGAAAATTTTTAGGGGGTAGAGGGTATATGGAGTTATCCTCCGATTTACTCTCAGTCACACACGGCTAGAGACGGACCAATTTTCTAATCTCTCAAATACAAAGATCGAGCTGCACTCACAAGTTACTTGCCTTTGCATTCTCACCCGCTTGACAAGAACAACTCTATTGCTCAAGCTTTTTCTCAATGAAAAAGCGTAACCTAAATCTACCCAAGGTAGTTTAGTTATATATGTTCCTAGCCACAATATTCTATTTCCTAATATCTTGCTAAATTCAAATCTTCTATGTTTCACGCCAAAATAATATCTTGGACCCAATGATTATCTGACATGTAATCGTTCCATAACTAACTCGCAGCGGTGTATCATACATCGATCAACATGTGTGACTCCTTCTCTTGTTCTACCAACACCAAGCTCTTATCTTGAGCTTACAAATATCTGTAACTTTACGATTATTACTGAAGATCGGTTCAGTTGGGTAGTAAACGAATCTTACTGCAGGGGGGTTTCTCGGCAGCAAGAACTTGGGAGGCCTGGAGACCAAAAGAAACTGAAAAAAGAAAAAAAAACCTGAAAAAGACTGGTATAAGCAAGTTTGTTTAAATGCTATGTGCCCAAGCACGCTTTCAACATGTGGCATCTTGGGGAATACCCATCTCTCTTTATTGTGCTGTTTGTCTGTTTGGAACCGAAACGAGAGACCACATTCTCTTAATTTGTGGTTTTGCTGCAGAAATATGGAGGCCGGTGTTGGCAAAGCTAAGCCCCTTTCAACCGATATTCACTACATGGACCGAGCTGTTATCTTGGATGAGACGCCAAACTCCACATATCCTTTGAAAGATTGTCGCTCAAACAGTCTTGTACAATATTTGGCGCCAAAGGAACATGTAACACCCGTATTTACTAAAATAAATAATAAAATTATTAATCCTGAAATCCGCATTTATTAATCCTCATGAATCGTCTTCACACTCCATAAATCCAATAAATAGCCATAAATCCAATAAATAGCATAATAAATCCCGAAAATATCGATAAAAGCATAAGAACCGCAAGTCTGAAATAAAAGAAATAAAACTCCCAAAACACCAATCCGATAGCAATCACTCATGCTCGCCAATCTCACCAGAAAGGGGGAAAGAAGGAGGGGTGAGTAAAAGGGGATATACCCTTGAGGTATGGGATGCTAAACCGCAAACCACTGACTCAGTACATAGCACTACGGCCATGTAGGCGTAGCTCTAGCATGAAACAAACACGGTGTCTAATACACCATATAAAACATTAAATGCGCTGATAGTGCATAACTAGATCACACACCCCGAATTCTCCTCATACGGATATAAATATACAACTCTATGCGCCGCTAGTACAAGAGTCCATCCTTGTACCCCACAATCACCTATGCGCCGCTAGTACAAATGTCTTTGTACCCCGCAATCTCCATACAATACGCCGCTAGCATAGACGTCCATATGTCCCGCAATCTCCATACAATGGCCGCTAACACAAACGTCTATGTGTCCCGCAATCCCCACACAATGCGCCGTTAGCACAACATCTCTGTGCCCCGCAATCTCATAACAGACTTATGTATACATATATATATATATAACAGTTCTTAATTCACTCAATTCAGTCAACCATTGAATCATTTATTATCCTATTTCCAATTTAACAAGCAAATAATAATAAACAAACAAGCAAGAGTCTAAAACAGAATCGATTCACAGAGATGGATCATGTTTTGAAACTAGACTTTCCATAATAGTAGTACTAAACTAGCTCGGGATTTAAAGTGATAGCCCTCACCTTAGCCACTGGCTGAAATGAACAACAGAAGAAGCAGTCAACTGAGGTCAACTGAAACATGAGGATCAACGACTTAGGCTCAGATTCTCCGGAAATAAAGTTTCCTAAAATGAAAACTCTCCTAAAACCGAACCTCTCCTAAAATGGAAACTTTCCTTAAATAGAAATTTTCCTAAAATAGAAACTTCCTAAAATAGATTCCTATAACTAGAAATATGGAGGTGACAAACTTACTAGAAAAACCTGCTGGAAGCTCACCCAGAAATCCCACCGGAAGCTCACACGAAAAGCCCACCGGAAGCTCACACAAAAAGCCCACCGGAAAAATTCACTAGTGACTGGTCGTTGGATAATCAACAACTCGTCACGCGCAAAGAAATACTTTGACTTGATGAATAAAGAGAAGAGGGTGGAGTTTCTTATATAGAGGAAGGAAAGAGAGGAAGATTTTCTAAACTTCCAATGTGGGACAAAATAAGAAGAGAGTATTGGGCTTTAATATTTTTAATAATAACCAAAAAGGCCTCACCAAAAATAAGGGTCGTTACAGAACAATGTCATCCATAACAAGTTCATCACAGCTGCTGCAACTTTCAAGATAATCGACAGGGAGATCAAAAATGTCATCATCAGCCATATCGTGTTGTAATGTCATCTACAAGGTTATTTCGAAGATCATTTCTAATAGGTTAAAGGTCACTTTTCCAGACTTCATCGCACTCAATCAATCTGCATTTGTGAAGGGAGGGTTGCTTATTGAGAATTTTCTTCTGGCTACTGAGTTGGTAAAGGACTACCACAAAGACTCTATCTCATCGAGATGTGCTCTGAAAACTGATATATCTAAAGAATTTGATACGGTTCAGTGGATCTTTCTGTTTAAAACACTAACGACAAAGAATTTTCCTGAGAAATTCATTCACTGGATCTCTCTTTGCGTTACAACAACATCATTTTCAGTTCAGGTGAATGGTGAACTTGCTGGATATTTTCAAAGTGAAAGAGGTTTGCGGCAAGGGTGTGCATTATCTCCATACCTCTTTGTTGTTTGTGATAGAGGAGGTGAATATCAAAATAGTCAAAAGTGATAGAGGAGGTGAATATGATGGACCTTTCAATGCGTTTTGATCACCTATCAAGATGATTTTATCATAATGTGTTTTTCATATGTTAGGGATATCAAATATGATTAGAATCCCATGGCATGTGCTTAATCTATCATACATGGCTTGGTGAACCCAGACCGCAATTGTTGGAACTATTTTTTATAAGCCTAATGGGCTGAGTAAAAAATTAAATTAATGTGAATATAGTTTTTATAAGCTTAATGGGTTGTGGAAAAATCTGTTTATTATGAAGTAACATGGGTATTTGAATTATGAAAAAATGATAAATCTTACAAAATTACTCTCAAATAATTATGGTAGGTTTCCAATATTATTTAAGAGTAATGTAAAGATTGCGTTCAAATAGTTGTAGAATATTTCCTATAATGTGCTTGGATAAATGTAAAGTTGCGTCCAAATAATAATAGAATACTTCTCAATTAATTATGTTATGTTGGTATAGTTCTATTCAAGAATATTCTTTTACTTTTTCGCAAGATTATTTATTTGTGATCAAGTAACTCATACCCATATAAATAGACACCTAGTCTTTTCATTCTGAACACACAGAAAAGGCGAAACACCAAAGCTACCAGCAAATAATCTCTCTTAGTTTTTTCTAGTTTTTTAAAGTAAGTGTCTCGAGAGTATTCGTAGTAGTTAGAGTTCGTTAGATTCTGTTTCGGGTGTTGCGAAACAGTCTTGTCACAGTTGTATCATTGGATTCATAGATCGCATTCAAACAGTCACACAATACAGGCGATTTATTGAGTTAAGGAAAGATATCAAATCTCGACTCCGTGAATTCGTCGATTTCCTTAACGATTTCTTAAACGTTTTCTATCTTCATCTTATCGTTTATATCGATTTCTGTTTCGTGATTTTCAATCAGGATTTTCGCGGTCCTACATGAATTGCAGAACCAAAATATTTTAGTTGAAATTTGTATCTGAGTAGCTTAATTTATTTTATAATGTCTTGGAACGAAAATTTAGATATAAATTGGTCAGGTTAAATATCGTTTTTGTAATATATAATGAATCTTATTGATGTTAACTAGTAGTTGAATTTGCTAACATGGAAATATTCGAATATTATACTTTGAATCAACATGGAACAGTAAGATCAATTGAGAGCACTGTGAATGTTTTTAACTATTTTGGCAGAATCTCGGGTCTGCAAATAAGAATGGAGAAATCTACAATATATTATGCTGGAATATCAAAAAATACAACTCTTGAGATAGAGCAACAGTTTGAGTTTGCATCATGAGAACTTCTTGTTCATTACTTTGGGCTACCTCTTCTCTCACGTCGTATGGGAAAATTAGATTATGCAGTCTTGATTGAGAAGATCAGGAATTGTATTGGAGCTTGGACAAATCGGTTTCTATTAATGGTATCAAGATTGCAACTCATAAAGTCTGTCTTACTGAGCATTGTTAATTTTTGGATGGGTTGGATTTCTTACCAGGAGAGTGTATAGAGAAGATCAATAATTTATGTTCTGCTTTCTTGTGGTCAGGAGGCCCGAACTGAACACTCGAAAAGCAAAGGTATTTTGGGAGATAGTTACTCGGGAGAAGAAAGAAGGAGGACTTGGATTGCGATCTCTGAAAGATGTAAACCAGGTTTGCTGCTTGAAACTAGTGTGGCGGATAGTCTCTCTGCAACCTTCCCTTTGGGTTAAGTGGATTCAAACCTAGTTGATCAAGCGTGGCACTCTGTGGTCAGTACGAGATAACACAACTTCTGGCTCCTGGATGTGGTGCAAATTTCTTAAATATCGAGATAAAGGTAAAGACTTTCATGTGATGAAGGTCGGGAATGGTCATGACAGCTCCTTCTGGTTTGATTCTTGGTCACCTATGGGACGTTTTCATGATATCTTTGGTCCTCGTGGCTGCGTTGATATGGGTATTCCTTCAACAGCAACAGTGGCTATGGCTATGGCAATTCGTCGTAGGCGAAGGCATAGAAATGATCTTTTGAATGACTTGGAATCTCTCTTTGAACGTCAGAAAGAGAAAATGTCAACATCAAAAGATCAAGATCTATGGAAATAGAGCACTGATAAATTTCGTCCTGTTTTCAAGACTAAGCTTACCTGGAAACTGATCAGAAATCATGAACAGCCAACGCTATGGTCCATAGGAGTATGGTTTCAACATAATACGCCTAAGTATGCTCTCTTCCATTGGCTTACGTATCAAAACAGGCTGGCAACTGGGGATGGAATGCTAAGCTGGAACATTAACACAAATCTTTCATGTGTACTCTGCCAAGAGCCTTCCGAAACAAGGGACCATCTGTTCTTTGAATGTCCATACTCCGCTGAAGTCTGGACAAAACTGATGCGAATGTTTCCGCAATGGAGATTCACTACAAACTGGTCGGAGCTAATGGAGCTTATTTATGGATGCAAGTGGTGGTCTGTTATGAACGCTCTTAACAAGACATGCATTCCAAGTCTCCATTCATACCTTATAAAGAGAGAGGAATGATAGAAAACATGGAGCTACACCAACCACTGCTGCATCTTTTGCAAAGCATGTGGATCAACATGTCAGAAACAGATGCTTATCATTCCGGCTGCTGGGAAATTTCAAAGCTCGCCGGAAGCGCTATCACGGTGGCTTGCCACAAGACAATAACGCTTTCTGTTTTGATGCTAGATGATGTATTTTTTTTTCATCAAAAAGGTCACATAAGATGTAAAAAATGATATTTTTCTTTTGAATTAATTTAACACATATTCAAAGAAAATGAGAAGCGAAGGCTGTTCAAAAATCTTTTGTCAAAATGGCTAACTTAAAGCTTTTAGCTTCTTTTAGTTCAAATTTCTCTAGTGTTTCCTTGTTTTTATTTGTTTTTGCCTGGGAAACATTTGCTTACGATTGAAACTCTTGTATCTTCCTATTTTCATTTATATGATATTTTAACGTTTTGAGCAAACAAAAGAAATGATTTAATTTATCCTACAAATATTGAAATGAGTTAAGAATATATCGAATAGGAATTTATTTCTTTACCTTAAACAATGACATACAACTGATCCAAACGAGTTCTAAAATAATTATAAGAGAGGAAAATATTTTTTTTGTTTTTTTAAATTAAGGAAAAAAAACATTTTCTTAAAGGACATATAAAACATAAAGCGTTAAAAAATTGTAAGATTTGGAAGAGATGCCTACTGATGTTTTTTGGACATACATTCGTATGGGTTAATCTGTAGATGCCTGCTGATGTTTTTATGGGTTATGTTGCTGGCCGATTTGGTTTAGAATTCAAAGAGTACTTTGGTTGAATTAGAAGCGTTAAAAAAAACACAAAGAGAGCACATGACAATAACACTTTTTTTTTTCTTTTTTTTTTGCTTAAGACAATATTACATTATTACACATGGGAGGGAGACAAACTTGAAAGCCAACGATTATACTCAGAGCTATGAACATTATTAACGATGACGCACATAAAATTACAAAGGAAAACAAAACATAGAAATCTTTTTTCGGATAGTTTTTTTGGTAATACACCATTGCCCATTTCAAAAACCCAAGATCTTTGATGCCAAAAACGATCTCGGAAAAAAATCGCATAGAAAAAACAGGCAAAAGTAAATTTCCAAAAAGAAAATCCATTTCTTTTAGTAGAAAAATAAAATATTTGAAAACCTTGAATAATAGGAAAATAAAATAAAATAAAGAGTACTATACTTCTTCAGGCCATTCGATGACACTCTCCAACGACGGTCTCCACCTCCTACATAATCTTCGGCGAGACTTCTCTTCCTCTGCAGCCGCAGCCGCAGCTTCTCCGGCTACTTTCTCCGCCTCGAGTTCTATTAGAAAATCTCCAAAAGAAGCCGACGTGGCATCTCCTCCTTTAGCTGCACCGTCTGCGTTAAGCTGGAAAAGTATGAGTTTCTCTAACTCATCTCTCGTTATAACAATCTTCACTTTGCGATCTTTCCCTTTGTAATCTTTCTTCGCTATCACTTCTTCACATCGATCATCTTCTTCAGCAACATTTGCAATCTTCTTTCCGACTAAACAGTTTCCCATTACGATCAACTTTGATGGAGTTTTAGAAATAAGGGTTTTGTTCTCTTCTTGGAGAATTATATCCAGAAGAAAAAATAAAGAAGGAAAGACAAAAGGAAACTTGGGATATGCCCAAGAAAAAAAAAACCTTTCTTCTTTTGTTTTCTGTATGCTCCGATTTGGAAGATCATGGAACCATTGTGGTATATATATAATATGGAGGAGAGAGAGACATAGATCATTGACTCCTACAGTAAGGCTGCTAAGTTGGTTGATTAGTTTATTGTACGTTTGAAATGGTGAGAGAGCGGTTAGATTTGAAGGTATAACTGTTGAACCACAATATAATTGATGTTTTCGTTGTGGTATAAATATGGTATATTCTAGTAGGAAGTATGTAGTTACACTAACTGTGGTGCGATCAAAATAACCATTTTCAGTGTCACTCTAAATCATCATTAGAAACTGTTGATCTTTATATTATACATTTATACTACAAACGAAGATCTCTACTGTGGACAAATCTGACTACCTAGATCAAACAACCTTCTCTATATATAACATGTGGATCTACGAGTGGCAGATTTATCTGTACCACGTTTATGATAAAACAATGTTACACTATGGGTGATTTTATCTACATTATGTTAGAAATTTAATATGTTTGGATGTATAAATCTTGTGGGGAAATACATTCTCATGGAAATCGTACCACATAGTGCCTAAAGAGCTTCTCCCAATGATGCAAATCAGTATCAAATCTATTTTGGTGAACTCGAATAGTATGATAAATAAGTATCTAATTTAAAATGTATTAGTAGTTTTTTCAGTTAGAATAATCAAGATGATTTTATCTTCTTTTTTTTTTTGATCAACTATCAAGATGATTTTATCATAATGTGTTTTTCATATGTTACGGATATCAAATATGATTAGAATCCCATGGCATGTGCTTAATCTATCACACATGGCTTGGTGAACCTAGACCGCTTGAATTGTTGGAACTATTTTTTATAAGCCTAATGAGCTGAGTAAAAAATTGAATTAATGTGAATAGAATTTTTTTAAGTTTAATGGGTTGTGTAAAAATCTGTTTATTATAAAGTAATATGGGTATTTGAATTATGGAAAAAGGATAAATCTTACAAAATTACTCTCAAATAATTATGGTAGGTTTCCAATATTATCTAAGAGTAATGTAAATATTGTGTTGAAATAAATGTAGAATATTTCCTATAATGTGTTTGGATAAATATAAAGTTGCCTCCAAATAATAATGGAATACTTCTCAATTAATTATGTTATGTGGGAATACTTCTATTCAAGAATATTCTTTACTTTTTCTCAAGATTATTTCTTGGTGATCAAATAACTCATACCCATATAAATAGACACCTAATCTCTTCATTCTGAACACACAGAAAAAGCGAAACACCAAAGCTTACAGTAAATAATCTCTCTTAGTTTTTTTGTAGTTTTTTAAAGTAAGTGTCTCGAGAGTATTCGTAGTTGTTACAGTTCGTTAGATTCTGTTTCGGGTGTTGCGAAACAGTCTCGTGACGGTTGTATCATGGGATTCATAGATCGCATTCAAACCGTCACACAATACATGCGATTTATTGAGTTAAGGAAAAAGATCAAATCTCGACTCCGTGAATTCGTCTATTTCCTTAACGATTTCTTAAATGTTTTCTATCTTGATCTTATCGTTTATATCGATTTCTGTTTCGTGATTTTCAATTAGGATTTTCGCTGTCCTACAATCTTTACTTAATAAATCCGCTTTCTCCTTATCGCTTGAATCGGATTGAATATTTCTATAAAACGGTTTTATAAAACGTTTTTGAAAAGCGATCTGAAACGAGTTGTGAACGCTCTTTAGCTATTCTGCAAAACATTTTGATGAATAAGATGAATCGTATTAGAAAACGATTTACGTGACAGTCTCTGACAGGTTCGCGATCTCGTTTTTCTAAATATAAAACGATCTATTTTTTTATTGAAATAGCTTTTAAGAACATCTTTAAGACGAGCTCTGGGAAAGACTATTAAACGTTTAAGAACGCATTACGCGATTCTGTGAACGTCCATTGTATAGCGACTTAAAAGTTTTAATCGCTTATTGAATTGAGTTCTCAATACTTACTACGGTTTGTGTTTTGTGAACAGATTCAATCATGACTGACGGTGATAACACGAAAGTCAATGGGGCAACCGGTGCAGTCAGTGATAGCCAATCACTTGGAACGCTACCTACAACAGTTCCGTCTGTTCCTAGCAACATCAACGGACTTCAGCCCGACAAGTTCGATGGAACGAACTTCAAGCAGTGGCCGCAGAGGATGCACTTCTTTCTGACCACTCTGAATCTGGCCAGGTATCTTACTGAGTTCAAACCAGTGCTACCCGCGGACAATACTGATCCAAGGGCGCTAGCTAGCCTTGACGCATGGAAGCATGGAGACTTCTTATGCAAAGGTTACATTCAAAACCGGCTGGTGGACCAACTGTTCAGTGTTTACAGTGAGGTCGAATCTTCCAAAGATCTATGGGATGCTCTGGAAAAGAAATACAAATCCTTCAATGTAGGCTCTGGGAAATTTTCCACTGGAAAGTTTCTCAGATTCATGATGGTTGATTCACGACCTATCATGGATCAAGTGCATGAGCTACAATTGATCTGTCAAGAGATCGCTGAAGAGGGAATGAAGCTGTGTGAAACTTTCACAGTGAACTGCTTCATCGAAAAGCTACCCCAAGTTGGGCAGATTTCAAGAACTACCTTGCTTACAAGCAAAAGGCCTTGACGTTGGCAAATCTGATCACTAGACTTCAGAATGAGTCACTAAAACGTGAAAAAGAAGTGCCAATTCATACTCACGATGTCAATGTCGCTGAGCATAAGAATAAGGGCAAAGGGAAGGCAAGATTCCAAAAACTGGGCCGAACAAGCTTGCTCAACAAGCACCCACAAGCTTCAAGAAACAAGGCCAACATCCCACGAACAACAAATTCGTTGGGAAGTGCAACTACTATGGCAAACTAGGACATAGATCCTCGGAATGTCGCAGAAAAGCTATGGGGAAAAATCAGGCAGACCTAACTGAAGCTGATTTGTGCGCTGTCGTCACAGAAGCCAACATGGTTGAAGATAACCCCAAAGAATGGTGGTACGACACAGGTGCCACTACGCACATCTGCATGGACAGAGAGATGTTCAGTACCTATCAGAAGTCTAAAACTGATAACCAAGTGAAGATGGGAAATATCTCACAATCCAAGGTTGAAGGTACTGGAAAAGTTGTGTTGAAGATGACTTATGGGAGGGAGGTTACTCTGACCAACGTGAAGCATGTTCCAGACATGAAGAAAAATCTTATTTCTGGATCTCTCATGAGTAAGCATGGATTTGGAATCAACTTTGAATCCGACCAGCTGATCCTCAGAAAGAGTGGTGCTTTTATAGGAAAAGGTTTTGTTAAGAATGGACTTGTCAAAATGTCTTTGATGACAGTCATTCGAAAAATTGATGTACCTGATTCCAATGTTTCAATGAATAAGAATCCAGTTGCTTATGTCGTTGAGTCTTCTAATATTTGGCATGAAAGATTGGGATATGTAAATTATAAGTTTGTACAAAGACTAATGAATATGAACATGATACCAAAGTCCAAAATAAACAAAGACAAATGTGAAGTTTGTGTCCAAGCAAAACTCACGAAAACACTGTCACCTCGTGTTGAACGAACAACTGAACCTCTAGGTTTAATACACACAGTTTTGTGTGATTTGAAGTATTTACAAACCAGAGGTGGTAAAAAGTTCTTTGTGACTTTCATTGATGATTGCACAAGATACTGCTATGTCTACTTATTAAGAAGTAAAGACGAAGGCTTGGAAAAATTCAAAGAGTACAAACTCGAAGTTGAAAAACAACCGGAAAAGACTATCAAAATAGTCAAAAGTGATAGAGGAGGTGAATATGATGGACCTTTCAATGCGTTTTGATCACCTATCAAGATGATTTTATCATAATGTGTTTTTCATATGTTAGGGATATCAAATATGATTAGAATCCCATGGCATGTGCTTAATCTATCACACATGGCTTGGTGAACCCATACCGCAATTGTTGGAACTATTTTTTATAAGCCTAATGGGCTGAGTAAAAAATTGAATTAATGTGAATATAATTTTTATAAGCTTAATGGGTTGTGTAAAAATCTGTTTATTATGAAGTAATATGGGTATTTGAATTATGGAAAAATGATAAATCTTACAAAATTACTCTCAAATAATTATGGTAGGTTTCCAATATTATTTAAGAGTAATGTAAGGATTGCATTCAAATAGTTGTAGAATATTTCCTATAATGTGTTTGGATTAATGTAAAGTTCCGTCCAAATAATAATGGAATACTTCTCAATTAATTATGTTATGTTGGTATACTTCTATTCAAGAATATTCTCTTACTTTTTCGCAAGATTATTTCTTTGTGATCAAGTAACTCATACCCATATAAATAGACACCTAGTCTCTTCTATCTGAACACACAGAAAAAGCGAAACACCAAAGCTTCCAACAAATAATCTCTCTTAGTTTTTTCTAGTTTTTTAAAGTAAGTGTCTCGAGAGTATTCGTAATATTTACAGTTCGTTAGATTCTGTTTCGGATGTTGCGAAATAGTCTCGTCACGGTTGTATCCTGAGATTCATAGATCGTGTTCAAACCGTTACACAATACATGCGATTTATTGAGTTAAGGAAATAGATCAAATCTCGACTCCGTGAATTCGTCGATTTTCTTAATGATTTCTTAAACCTTTTCTATCTTCATCTTATCGTTTATATCGATTTTTGTTTCGTGATTTTCAATCAGGATTTTCGCGGTCATAAATGAATTGCGGAACCAAAATATTTTAGTTGAAATTTGTATCTGAGTAGCTTAATTTATTTTATAATGACTTGGAACGAAAATTTAGATATAAATTTGTCAGGTTAAATATCGTTTTTGTAATATATAATGAATCTTATTGATGTTAACTAGTAGTTGTATTTGCTAACATGGAAATATTCGAATATTATACTTTGAATCAACAACCCACACTTTCTATATTTCGCATAAGAATGTTTACTAGTCCTGATCCTTTGGCTTTGGCGTCTGGAGATTTCTATTACTCTATTACTAGTATTTACGTAGATTTAAATTATTTTTCTATAAAATAACCTGTTAAAACTAATTGCGCGGGATCAATCTTACAAATAAACTAATTTTTATCTATTACTCTCTCTGTTCTTAGATATAAGATGTTTAGGAAAACACATGTATATTAAGAAAATTATTTTTTTTTGTCTAGAAAGTATCAATAAAATGATAAAATAATTGTATTCAACCAATTGCAAAATAGATTATTAAATATGATTGATTACACAGTTTTTAATAAAGTAACAGTTGCCTAGAAAATTGAAAACATCTTATATATTGAAACATAAAAATTCTTTGAAACACCATATATTTAGGAACGGAATGAGTATTATTTATTTGTATTCATTTACGTATTATTTATATAATTAAATTAGAGTAAATACATAAATCAAAACAATACATCTTGTTTATTTACGATAATTTTTTTGTGTAAATAAATCAAATAAATTATTTTATTTATTTTATATGGTATATAACTAAATTTCAGTGACATGGACGTAGATATATAGTATATTTCAATATAAATATTTATTATTGAGAATTCATACTCATATAATAAACACAAAATTTCTAATGTGTGATTTTTTGAATGCAAATTTCAAAATTAAAATATTCAAGTTTCAATACTTTTTTAATATAAATTTAGAAATTATCATATTTAAGTATTTTCTAAGTTATATAGTTTAATTATAAACTATATTAATATATAATATGAATATCTAGTAAATGAGACTTCATATTCATACGATTTATGATCATTTGTATCTTGTTATTACCAAAAAAAAGTTAAACTATTGATCACAAAATTTTAGTGTGAGACATTTAACGTTTTTAGTAATTTATGGTCGTTTTAAAAATTCAAAATATAACATATAAGAAAAAAATTATTATTTTTTATTATTTGATTAATGTGGTTGTTTAATATCTTTTAATAATATAAAATTACACAAAAAAGAGCTAAGTTACAAAAATTATTATCAAATATTTATTATTCATAATCATTGATTGTCATAAATACGTTAATCATATTAGGCAATTTCGTAGATTTTATTTAAGGAAAGTGCGAGAATATTTTTTTTGTATACTATTTGTAAGGCCCGATCCCGGCTTTAAGCCCAAACTGATCCGCGACCTTACCATACAACAATTGAATGTCTGATTCCGGTTTTAAGGTCTTTTAAATACTAAGTTCAATTCTATTTCAAGTGAGGTTCATGAACAAACAATCTTATCAAGTGAACATAAGGCAAATCCGATTTGCCTTGTCCAGCTACCGGGTCACTCGCCCAGCTCTCTTAAGCTTCCCTTTACTTCATCCTGGTTAAGTCTCAGCTTCCTGATGCCCTTAGCCTTGTCATTGAGCCATGATACGCGTGTCCTTAGGTCTGATGACCTGACTGGTGTGTCTCCTCGCACCATGGCTCGTCCCAACAATCCTATATAGGATTGGGGATGCTACAAGTCTCCCCCACTTGATATGGATTCGTCCTCGAATCCGCACCAAGTACTTCTACTTCGAATTGTTTCATCCACTCAGGAAACTCAGCTTTCATTCTTGCCTCTGTCTCCCAAGTTATTTCTTCTCGCCCATTGCACTCCCAAATCACCTTGAGCATTTGGGTTGTTTTGTTCCTGGTTGCCTTCTCCATTATGTCCATGATCCGAACCGGCCTTGTTTCTAAAGTGAGGTTCGTCCCCAGATCAGAAGGAATCTCTGGAATGAAGACATCCTGATCCGACAGACACTTCCTTAGGTGAGAGACATGGAACACATTGTGTAATGCATCCATCTTGGACGGCAAATCCAACTTGTACGCCACTGTCCCCACTCTTTCAACAATTTGGAACGGACCCAAGTATCTCGGATCTAACTTCCTCCTACCTAAGATTCTCACCCTTCCTTCGAAGGTTATCATCTTCAGGTACACCATATCACCAACTTTGAATTCAAGTTCTTTCCAACGTTTGTCAGCATAATGATTCTGCCGGTCTTGTGCTGTTCTCATCTTGTCCTGAATGAACTTGATCTTCTCAGTTGTTTCCTCAACTATCTTCGGCCTTATCATGCTGCGCTCCCCCACTTGGGTCCAGCATAATGGTGTCCTGCATGGCCGCCCATATAAGGCTTCATATGGGGACATGCCAATACTATGCTGAAAGCTGTTGTTGTATGCAAACTCCACCAATGGCAGATGCCTCTCCCATGAGTCGCCCCAATCCAGGGCACATGCCCTTAGCATATCTTCCAGTGTCCTGATTGTGCGTTCTGATTGCCCATCCGTCTGGGGATGGTAAGCCATTCTTATGTTCACTCTCGTTCCTAAGGCCTTTTGAAAAGCCTTCCGGAAACGTGAAGTAAACCTCGGGTCCCTATCTGACACAATGCTAGATGGAACACCATGTAGCCGCATAATCTCGTCCATATACTTGACCACTATCTGGTCGACCCCATCTGATTTCTTCAAGGGCAGAAAGTGTGCTGATTTGGTGAGTCTATCTACTACCACCCAAACCGCATCATTCCTTTTCCTGGTTGTGGGGAAGCCAGTCACAAAATCCATAGTGATGTGATCTCACTTCCATTCCGGAATGGGTAAGCTTTGTAACAACCCACTCGGAACCTGATGCTCCGCCTTGACTAACTGGCAAGTAGCACGCTTGGCCACCCACTCAGCTATGTCTACCTTTATTCGTATCCAATGATAATACATCTTAAGATCTTGATACATCTTTGTTGCACCAGGATGTATTGAGAACTTGGATTTATGAGCGTCCCTCATAATCTCGTCTTTCAGATTCTTATCATTGGGTACACTGACTCGCCCTTGTACCAGAATGGTTCCATCTGACGTGATCTGGTACTCAGTCAGTTCGTTCCGAGCAACCTTTTGTAGGTTCTCGTCCAAGCCTTGTGCGTGTCTGATACTGGTAAGGAGATCAGCCTGGTTCACTGCCTCTAAACCCAAAGGCTCGTCCTCGCTGGCCAAAGTGTTCAAATGCAAAGACTGGGCCATCCCTTCCAGCACCTCCGCTTCCTTCTCAGCTGATACCTCGGCCCTTCTACGGCTCAAAGCATCTGCTACCAAGTTTGCTTTACCAGGATGGTAAGCAATATCCAAATCATAGTCTGCCACAAACTCCATCCATCGTCTCTGACTCAAATTCAACTCTGGTTGAGTGAATATGTACTTGAGACTCTTATGGTCGGTAAGGATCTGCACCTTTGCACCATATAGATATGATCTCCAGATCTTCAATGCAAACCACGGCTGCCATCTCCAAATCATGGGTTCGATAAGTTCCTTCATGCTTTCTCAGTTGTCTCGAAGCATAGGCAATCACCTTCCCATGTTGAGTCAGGACACACCCCAACCCTGTGATGGACGCGTCCGTGTACAATACATAAGGCTAATCTGCCTCAAGCAGTACCAGAACTGGCGCACTTGTCAACATGTCCTTCAGGGCCGTGAAACACTTCTCACACTCCCCTGTCCAGACAAACTTCACGTCCTTGCCTGTGAGTTGAGTCATGGGTTGAGCCAAACTCGCAAACCCTTTGACAAACTTCCTGTAGTAGCCGGCCAACCCTAGAAAGCTTCTGACCTCCGTAGCGTTCTTAGGTTGCGGCCAAGCCCGAATAGACTGGATCTTCTCCGGATCTACAGACACTCCTTGGTCTGAGACAATATGTCCAAGGAACCCAATGCTCCTCTGCCAGAAACTACACTTGCTTAACTTAGCAAAGAGTTGTTGTTCTCTTAGCCGTTCCAATACTGCCCTCAGATGCCTCTCATGGTCTTCCTTGCTTCTGGAATATACAAGTATGTCATCTATAAAGATGATTACAAATTCATCCAAGAAATCTCGGAAGATACCATTCATCATCTCATGAACGCAGCTGGAGCATTGGTCAGACCAAATGGCATAACCACAAACTCATAGTGGCCATACCTGGTCCGGAATGCCGTCTTCCTGATATCATTGGGCTCTATTGGGATTTGATGATACCCTGAGGCTAAATCAATCTTGGAAAACCACTTGGCTCCCTTAAGCTGATCCAACAACTCATCAATCATGGGTAATGGTGCTTGTTCTTCACAGTCACCCTATTCAACCCTCAGTAATCAATACACAGCCTGAAGCTACCATCCTTTTTTTTTATAAACAGGACTGGTGCTCCCCAAGGCAAGACACTCGGGCGTATAAACCCTTTGTCCAACAACTCTTCATGTTGTTTCTTTAGCTCGGCCATCTCGGCAGGAGCCATTCGATAGGGACTTTTAGACATTGGGGTCGTCCCTGGTTCCAGTTCTATTATGAACGGATCTGCCCTATCAGGGGGAATGCCCAGCGTCCGAAACACATCCTCGAACTCACTGACCAGTGGTATCCCATCTGGTTCACCATCCCCCCACGACCTCCTTAGTGGTGATTGTGGCCAAGTAAGCCTCACAACCCTTCTCAAGCATCCGTTCTGCTTGGATTGCTGATACCAATAAGCAACCTGAGGCCGGCTTAATACCCTAGAACCTGATCGGGGATCTACACCCACTCTCAAACTGCACCCTACCCCGGTGGCAATCTAAGGTGGTTCGATTCTTTCCAAGCCAGTCCATACCCAATATCACCTCGTGATTCTTAAGGGGGACTACAACCAGATCCACAGGCATTACCCTGTCTTGGATCATCCCTGGGATGTCCTTAATCAGTCCCAATGAATGCATCACTTGGCCACCGGCTGCATATACTATGCATGGATCATCCCCTGTCCCAATCTGGAACAAACCCTTTCCGATTAACCCTGGGCTCACAAAACTGTGTGTAGCTACAGTGTCGAAAAGTACGTGTGTTCCCACACCACCAATACTTAGGGTCCCTACAAAGACTCAATCTAAGTATCTAATCCGTTCTAGGTTCCATACCATGCAATTCTAGTGAATTGAAAAAGAATAAGCCTAGAATTATCACCAGTGATCGACTTGAATGGTTTAGTCTCGTCCTCGTCCTTGGACAGCTCGTAAACCCTTGGCGTAGAGGTCTGGCCCCGGCTCTGGCTTGGCTTGCTTGCCTCCCCGAGGCCCTTCTCCTGTTCTGCTTGAAGTTTGGGACATTCTCGTTTGAAATGTCCCGCCTTTCCACAATGGTTACATCCCCTGGTATCACCCCCACTTGAGCCCTGTCTGCGGCCTTGTTCTGGCCCTGGACAGTCCCGAGCTGAGTGATCCATCTTGCCACAACGAGTACAAGCTCTCATAGCCTTCCAGCACTCGCCTCCATGACGTCTCCCACACTTAGGACATTCAGGCCTACCACTTGAGGTTCTACCCTCCTCAGTCGTGTCCCTTTTCTAAGACACATGGCTCCTGGATTTCAGCTTAGCCTCTTCGGCCAGGTTAGTCTCAACCATAGCCATCCTCTCCACAAGTTCAGACACTGTCTGGAAATGACCAACCGAGCAGTGGGTTCGCAGTTCGACCCTTAAGCCCCGGACAAACCTACGAATCTGTACCGTCTCCTCTTCCAGCTCCTTACCTACATAACGCCTGAGCCTGTTGAACTTCTCCTCATACTCACGCACTGACATGCGTCCCTGAGTCAAGTCCAGGAACTGAGACTCCAGACGATCCCATGCTTCAGCTGGAAAGTACTTTTTGGTTGAACTCCACCTCAAAGTCTGAGAAACGCTTAATACTTCCATTGGTGCGTTTGTCCAGAGCTAACCACCAGTTGTGTGCATCACCTTCCAGGAAGTGAACTGCAATGTCCTTCTTGTACTCCTCTGGGCAACGAGTTGAGCTGAAGTTCCGAGAGCTAACCTGCTCCTCCACTCATCGGCCTCAATAGGATCAGCACTACCAGCAAACTGCTTCGTACCTAGCTTGGAGATGTGAGCTAACAAGCTCAAATAATCCACTCTCCTAGCTGGACAAGCTGGTGGGTCGATCTCCATTACATCAGCCTCGATCGTAGCTCGATCCTCAACTGTCCTAGCAGCTGTTCGAGCTACTCGTGCAGCTGCTTGTGCTACACCCGCTGCTGTCCCAGCTGTCTGAGCTGCCCATTGAGTTGCCTGAGCCGTGGCCTTAGCTGGTGTGACCTGGTCCACAGACGAATTTACCAAGGGAGTGAATGCTCGAGTGAAAGCCAACATTTGAGTGCCCATGGCCCTAACCACGTCTTACTCCTCGCGCATGGACGGCTCGGCCAACTCTACTGCACCTGTTCCATGACCCGTCTAGTCTCCTGCATGGGGGGATTCACCTTCCTCTTCACCTCCCAACTCCTGTTGCTCGCCCAGGTTATCTACCTGCACCTCTGTAGGCAGGATCGGCTCCAAGGGCTCCCCGGTCTCATTGTTAACCAGCCCCGTCTGGGTTGGCAACACTTGGGTGGGATTGGTCCCATCTCCAACAACCGGTACAGAAGCACCAGCCGCTTCCTTGCCTTTCCGTGACTTTGTCCTCTTAGTCCCCTTAGGAGTTCAAAACACAAACCAGTTAGTCCCATGAACTTGTTTAAGACACACGGTTTAGTAAAACATCATTTACTACCCAATCTTACCGTGAGACCCAAGCCAGAAGTGTGGCGAACACATAACCCAACAAATCCTAGAATCAAGCATGCTCTGATACCAAATTATAAGGCTCGATCCCGGCTCTAAGCCCAAACTGATCCGCGACCTTACCATCCAACAATTGAATGTCTGATTCCGGTTTTAAGGTCTTTTAAATACTAAGTTCAATTCTATTTCAAGTGAGGTTCATGAACAAACAATCTTATCAAGTGAACATAAGGCAAATTGGATTGTATATATATTAAATGAGATCCATACATCATCCATATATTCATACTAATAGGTTTACACACTTAGTCTATCATAAGTTCACAGTTTGCACAATAGACTATCAATACTTCACATCTATCTTCAATGACCCATTCACCATACATCTTCCCTTGGCTTGAATCCTCACTGCATCTTTCCTTTACCACAGTCCAGGTCCGATCCTGAAACCACACAAAACCACAAGATGAACACAACAGGCCGATAACCTAAACATCAAGTCTAAGATCGCATGGTTCGGCCCTAAGAACAAGGATCTGTCCAAAATGGACTTACTCAAATAAATTCCCAGAAACTAAATAAAAACCATGACAATTCATGATAAATCCCTACTAAGAGATTCCCATAATCAGATCTCAACAAATCCAACCCGAGATATGAGATCCGACCATAGAACAGCCCGACCAAGGCCTAAGGCTTAGTCTCTGAACCGGCCAAGGCCTGGGTTCAGCGTTTCCTGTCTCCATCAATCCAATAACATCACATAACATAATATAAATAAGATTCAGAAGAAGTGAAAAGAATGGATGTATCTGCCAAGCAATCCAACAACAAGTCCATACGGATTATCCGCAGGCCCGGGGCCGTCCCTTGCAATCTACATCACTACCCTTATGAGTTGTTTCCCCTGGAGGTACGTCCTTCTCCTTCTCTTTCTCCTTGTCTCTCTGTCTGGTATCCATCTCCACGGCCTGATCTTTCCACGATCAGAACACGCCGGCAAGATCACACCACTCCACACGGTTCTCTTCTCTTAACCGCCGGTCTCTCTCTCTTTATCTTTCTGGTAAGATTTTGGCAGAGCTTTTCCGAAGGAATTTCGTGCCATTCTCTGTGCCAGGGACTCTTTATTTATAGAGAAACCGAGCCCCAACTGCCCTGGAGAAACCGGCACAAGCAGTTAGAGAGAAAGGGCACAAAACTGCCCCTTTTGCACCTTTTCGGAAATAACTGCCCAACTGCTCTTCTCTCCTTTGGGCTGTCCGAAAACCAGGCCCAGAATATCATCCTTAGTCCCTTGTCTGAGGCCAAGACCCACGGACCCTTGGTGGTTCATGTCAAGATCTCACCAGCCCATAACTGCCCATGACCCGACCACACCGGCCCGGACCATAACCCTCCACCGAGCTGAGTTGAGCTGGCCACTAACTGTTCCCAGCTGAGTGAGCTAGTCTATCAGCTCCAGTGAGCTGCCCAAGACTGAGTGAGCTAACTCCACACTATCATCAGCTGGTTTAGCTTGCTCTCGGCCTTATCCAGCTCCCAGGTCACTCGCCCAGTTCTCTTAAGCTTCCCTTTACTTCATCCTGGTTAAGTCTCAGCTTCCTGATGCCTTTAACCTTGTCATTGACCCATGATACACTTGTCCTTAGGTCTGATGACCTGACTGGTGCGTCTCCTCTCACCATGGCTCGTCCCAACTGCAACGGCCCGGTTCCTAGTCCAAAAATTTCTTAAGAAGAGCCCGTTAAGACTGCAGCCCATTAGGGTAAATGACCTAGGGTTCCCTCCTTTTCCTATAAATGAAGCTGTCTCCTCTTACTTTTCTCTCATTCTGAAACTTGAGCGAAGCTCTGCAGAGATTTAGAGAGACTTGGAAACCCTAGCCGTCAAGCTTCTCTCTTCCTTTTCTCTCTTCTTCTCTCACGCCTCTCTCTCTCTCTCTCTTTCTCTTTTCTCTTTCCATTGGATCTCTTCCTCTCTCCTCGCCGCGAGTCCCCCCCGAGAGCAAGCCGAGCCGCCGGTGGTGGTGGTGGTGATCGTCCGAGTGTGGTGATGGTGGTGGCTGTGTGGTGTTGTGGTGGTGACCAGATCTCATCTCTCTCTTGTTTACTTGTTCCAGATCTGTTCAGATCTCCTCTCCCTTGTCTCTTGTTTCCAGATCCGGATCCAGATCTAGGCTAAGGTGGAGTGTCTTGAACCCATCTTGTTCCCATGTACTGTATACTCCTTTATGTTGGAGTTAGGTTTGATTAGACCCTGTTTGAGAGTTAGGATGATAGAACATGTTTATTACTAGGTTGATAGATGAATGGATTATGATGCATAAGAACCCTCATACTGTTAAATGGGACTTAATGAACTGTCTTGTGTTGTTGTGGTGATGATTGATTGGTAATTGATACTCGTATGTTTGGATGTGTAGTCCCATGAGTGGTTTGTGATTAAAGCTAGGATGCTAGAAAGAAGTGAATGCTAAGGTGATAGATGACTACTGATTGTTATTGATACTGTAAGTGAAACCTGAGTGTGATGTGTATTGTGTGTGACACCGATAACGGGTGGCGTCTAGTGAATGAGTTCAAGTACGAGTCTAAGTGTAAAGGAAAGTGAATGAGAATGAGAATGGATAAGTGAAAGTGAATAAGGATGTGAAAGGATAAGTGAATGTATAAGTGAATAACGTTAAGGTTAAGCATGGGTTGGGAAATCATATAGAGTCTAGAGGGAGTACGTGGGGTACTAGTTCTACGCTAGGCATCCATAGGAGCTGTGGTGGAATCCACAAGAATATGGG
>NC_027749.1:32658162-32669234 GCF_000695525.1 Brassica oleracea var. oleracea | reverse complement strand
CGGGATATAAAAACGTGCATTGTAGAGTCCTTAGTTCATGGTCGGGTATCTGGGTGCTAAAGGTGTCATAAGACTGAGTCGGTCTTGTATGTCGAGTCGGTTAAGTCGTTGGTTTGACGTGTGTGACAATGAGTGAGATCATTGTACTGATTGATCGCTAGGTTGTTAGAAATTTATAGAATTGAATGTGTGGAAATAAATGATGATGATATGAAATGTTAAGATGCATCAACTGATTGTAGTGGCTAGCCAGCCCTAGTTCCCGCATAGAGTAGTATAGAGTGTCATGCAGGCAGGCTGGTCTAGAGTCACTTCACTGAGTAACTTGATGCTCATCCCTCCTTTTCTATTTCCCTGTGCGCAGGACTTTAAGTAGAAGTATATGGATGTGGGTGTGACGGTATTTCAAAGAAGGTTATGCGTCCATCGACTCTTGGAACCAGTAACGGGACACGTATGGTTGTCTAAATGAGTAGACACATGTCCATAACGCCCTTTCGATAACCCCGGTCGGACGCCGGGGATCGGGCCGTTACACCAACGATCCTATCTAGGATCGGGGATGCTACACTATTTATCAATTTAATAGTTACTTTAATGAAAAGTATAATATAATTTAAGATGAACCAATATATTTCTCTAAGAATTCTGAATTTCATTCTCATGGTGACATCTGATTACGAAACAATGTTGTAATATTTCTCAATTAATATATAAGGGATATCGTAGAATACAATGGACGTAAGCGCATGTTCTCTCCAATTAGTTGGGTCTTTAAACCAAACCAAAACCGCGTCAAAAAATCCTGGCAAATTTAATTTATATAATTAACCAACTACCAACTAATCTTATTAATTTTTATTATTATTTTATAATAATCATCATTAGATTCTAACCCTAATGATTGTTCTTAGTTGTTGACAAAAATAATTATTCTCGTTAGTTATATCTATACAATACTAAAAGTAACATATCCTCAACTGTGGTTGTGCCACGTATGCAAAAATATTCAATAAACCGAATGAGCTTTTCTTTTGTTTTTAATTTGTTTATCTGTAAGGTCCATTAAGCCCAGTTCGTTTTGTGATTTTCAGGGAGTTTTCAGAATAAATCAAAACTCTCACAATGTAATCAATGCACATGATCTTTACTTTAATACAAAATCAGTTTCAAATCTAAAAATCATGGAAAATCTATATAGCCATAGTTTATAAGTTACGTTCATTATATCGTCGATTAGTTAATTATAGTTTGTTTAGAAATTTTCAATTATGAAACCCATACCCACGTAAAGAATTTCGTGCACAGAGGTTAGGTGCCCCCATTTGCTACGCCCACCATAAACATCTATTTTTATATTGTATAGTTTCAGTTATGTAATAGGCATTTGTATTTGCTCCATAACTAACACAAATGATATTATAAAATCAAATGTTAGAGTTATTTCTTGATTAATGTGATTGAACTCTATGTATTCTAACATGTACTCCCTACATTGGCTAATATGCCGCTAATGGTTCTTCGAACCCGTATTACTGCAGCTATGTTAGAACCAACATTCAGATCAATACATAAACATAAACTATATCGATACATGTATCACACTGAATTTAAAATTGTAATCAATGAAACTGATAATGTAGATTATTTTTAAAATTTTTTTAGAAAAACTGGTATTCATCTATTCAAGGAACAAGTTTCTACTTCGAAAAAAATATCGATAATATCAATTAGAACTTCGTAAAATTTTAATGATAAAGTCAAATACTACCGTCAACTCAAGCTAACAAATACAATACCTTCAGCTTAATTTCTTTTATCAGCTTATAAGTTCTCTACATGTTACATCATGCATGAATATTATTCAGTACTCGACAAAGTTTCCAAGTAAACTATCCGCGCGTAGCGCGGAAAAAAGATCTAGTTACAATTAGAAGTATTTATAATTAGTCTTAGGTATAATTTCGGAAATAAAAATGATAAGCCGTATTTCAATTTTAAGTATAAACGTCAAACATTTATATATGAATATATCCAACGGAAAACAAATAAAACTGCAACCGTAACTAAATTGCAATGTGATAATTCCAATGATTGAATTTGTTCTTATCATACAAATCATAACATAATAATTAAAGAATTAAATCATAAACTGGATAATTAGTTGTATAATTCGACTTAATAATTCGCCTTGTAAATATAATTAAACCTTTCTCATTTCGAAGAGTCGTTGCTAATAAACCTTTACGCGTTTAACTCATTCAGTGCACCGATTTTTTATAATGGATTTTTTTTTTTTAGGAGAAAGACGAAGAGATTATAATGGAAACTTCGTGGAAAGTGATTAACCCCAAAAGTATTGCGAAAGAACATGCAACTCATTATTCTTGTTTCTTTGCTAATTTTGTTAAAACATACTCTCATCAGCTTTATAACTTTTTAGTTCTTTCACATAACATATTTTTCTAGCTTTTCATGAAATTATACACACAAGAAATTCAGTAATGAGAAAATTAGTCTAGTCATGGGCATAAAATAGACCATCTAAGTCCTTACTGACTTCCATTCCTTATCCTACCGATTCAAGGTTCAATTATTGTAGTGTTAACTCTTACATGATTTTACAATGTAGAGCGAACTGGCTCACTAAAAAAATTGTTTATGAAGATTAACACTCATAATTGATTTTCATTAAATCTCATATATTTATTCTAATATCTTTATAAATCTAACAATTAAAATTGTTTTTATAAATATCCATGATCAAGCAGACATACCTCTAATTCAGAGTATGCCATATGCCAATCTAACAGAGATGATATGTATAGATGAAGATACAAAGAATGAGATATATACGTTTAAATCAGACTATTGGGGCGCGAAAAATATTCTTTATCATGAGCATGAAGAAATAGTCTTGGAGCCGAGTACAACTAAGTCAAACGCCTTTGCCAGAAAAATAAATGCTCCACAGAAAATCCGTCATTTTGTAAGGCAGTTGGTGTCTGGATATGTAACAGTTACAGAGAATTTAACACGGCGTCATATGTGTTGCGGTAACCATTGTCCTAGATGTGGATACCCCAATGAATTAGTCAACCATGTCATTTTCGAATTCCCACCTTACAAACTTTGGCTCTCGCTTCGAAACCATCGTGTCTGGATATTTTCCCAACAATGAGCGTATAAAGAAAATAAATATTAAACTGATTTTAAAAGAACTTTAATTTCTTTCTAAAAATAAATATAAGTTTTTTAAATCGAATAGGGCCTCGAAAATCTCTGACCAGCTCTGATGGTTGTGTATGGATGGATGGATCATGGAATGAGCAACTCTTGGGGTTGAGAAACAAAGAAAATTTGTATGTCTTCTTTTCACTATGAACTGGAGACGTTAATTTGGGCAATGGATGTAATGCCTCAACACACGAATTGCCAGTACTTTGGGACAACTGCAAAAGATGTTTTAGCAATGATTTAGTATCCAAAAGTATGGCCAAGCTTCTCCACAAAGTTAGGGAAGATAGCAGTTCTAAAGAGATGATATCCGAATTTCAAGATTTTCCATATACAAAGAGAGCATAATCCAATAAATGGTTTAGTTAGGATAACTCGTACTTTTCATCGCGTTTTAACTTTTTTGGTTGTTCTATTCTGGTCTGGATTCATAGACCTCTTCTATTTTTAGTAATATAATAGTTTTTTGATGTAAAAAAAATGAAATTATTATATATGCATGTCTAACATACAATTTTATGTTAATACTAATAATAATAATAAATATTTAGCAACATTTACAAAATAAAAATTGGTTAAATTTGAATTATCGCAAAACAAAACGTATAACTCTAGTGATTAATGTAATATTTTAATTGCTTTAGTCAATTAGTATAATATTTAAATATATTATGTCTCATGTAAAATTGTTTTCTATCCGTTTCTGATCTCACGATGAGAAATATAATAATGACGTTACATATAATTTTATTAGATTATGTAGACAAACATATATAATCATATAATGAAAATAAGATTGATTAAACATAGAACCCTATGGCTAGGAAAAATAAGAAATTTATACCATCAATACTATTAAAACACAAGTAATTTATACAAATACTTTGGGTTGGACCACTACATTTAACTAGCTTTCCTATTATTTCTATTTATATTTAACTTAACTATAATAAAATATATAATCTAGCCTAAAATAAGGAACTGAATAACAAATAATAATAATGAATTCAGTTTATATTAACACTAAATTTAACTAACTAATCAATTATACTTTATTTGTTAATATAAAAATAATTATGTATGCCTACTAATTCATGTATATACAACTGTATTTTAATCCAAATGCAAGAAACAAATTCTTCAAAACCCTCACCAAATACATAATAATCTATCTATTCTATTAAAAGAGAAGTCACAACTTTCTTTCATGTGTGATATTTTAAGTTGGACCATTATTTAGAAAGTTTATCAAATGTACGTAACTTAATCATAATATCTTTTCGCATCTTTATTTTTTATTTAAAATAAAATAAATATGTATATAAGAAAATTCTAACTAAATCTTTTAAAATATTTTCAGAATCATTTTAAGTTTTATTTCCAAAAATTGATTAACTTAAATTTTAATTATCATAAAATATAATCAGAAATTTAAATTTAATTTAGTTTTCATTTATAAACGAAAGTTAAAAATTATATAAAATATTTTAATGATAATAAGAACATAAAATTATTACTTTAAAAAAACGAATTTTACAAAGATTTTAAAAAGATTTTGTTGGAAAGCAGTATGCATTTTTATTTCAATTTTAAAATAAAAATCTTATTTATTAAACTTTAAATATAAAATATCTTTTACATGTGTGATTTTTAATATAAAATATCTTTTAGAGGTCACAACATTAAATGCTTCTATCATGTAACATTACAATTTATGTCAATAATTTTAGCACATATCTAATATTCTTATTAATGGTTAAATATTAATTTACACCCCTTCATATATGAAACATTTAACCTCTTTACATATCGCATATATAAAGTTTTAGTAATATAGTATTAGGGATTATATATTCCATTGACTTAAAAACCATTTCATTTTAATATTTAAAAACTATACCAAATTTTTTTATTAATCACTATATATAAATTTTACATCTCCTACTCCAACCATAAATGGACAAAAATATATATACAAAATGAATATATACATGAACGAATACATTAAATATGAACACATTTTTATCATATATATGCATACTAATGTCATAGCATGAATGACCTATATATGTCAAAATGATTGATATTCCAACACTATTCTATATGAAGAGAATACATATTTATCAAACTGGTTTAATAGTACAGTATAACATAGGTCCAACAAATTTAATTTTACCTCATATTTGATATTATTTTCCAAATTTACCTTTAAATTATTATCATTTTCATAAGTATCTTAAATTTATTATTAAAAGACAAAATTAACTCACCCAAAACTGTTATAAATATATAAGAAATATTTATAAAAGTTTATAAACTCAACTTCACCGCCTAAATAATAAATCCTAAACAATAATCATTAAACCCTAAGCTAAAATGTTAGGATATCTTTTATAGAGTTTTTTTCAAAATGATATCCAAGTTAATGTATTTCAAGCAATTTCTCAAATAAGATCGTTATTACAAAATTATTTTACAAGCACAAAATATTATAATTTTAAATAAATTTTGTTGTTTTTAATAGTATCCCAAAAAGTTCTCCTCTTTTATGTAGGTTCATTTTAATTTAATTTTCATATAAATTCCAAATTTTAAAAATGAAACATACAATTATGTAAAATAGTATTGTTACATAAGAATGCTTACAAAATAATTTTATTTACAAAATAAAAATATTTATGTAAAATAGTATTGTTACATAATAATGGTTACAAAGTATTTTTTTCTACAAAATAAAAAAAAATTATGTAAAATAGTATTGTTACATAATAATGTTATATAAATTAGAATATTTTAGTATATAAAGAATAAAATCTGCACGGATGTGCGGGTCAGGATCTAGAATAATTCTTATAGATAAAGTATTAAAATAAGATATATATATATATATATATATATATATATTTGAAAGAATAAATTTTAATGGTTAGATAAGATTAATGTTTAATGATATAATAAAACATGTTATTATTGATATTCTAATGGATATAGTTTTACGGGTTACTCCAACAAACATGTAAAATATTTATCAAATATAAAACTAATTGAACAAAAGATAAATTATACTTTTTAGGCTTGGGATACGGTTGGGTATTTTTAATTTCGATTCTAATTTATATCACACTCTAAATCTCATTCTGGTGCATTTGTAAGCACGGATCGTGTTCTGATATAGCACATTGATTTTGGTCTAATTTGTATCACATAAACCCATAAAATAACTATATATCGTTCGGATTCAGATTATATTAGTTCGTTTTTGATTTATCCGAAGTTAAATCCAAAATTTAAAAGCAAATAAGAAATAAAGACTTATTTATATATAATTAGATATTTAAGGTACTTATTTAAAATTTAAATACTTATTTTTAGATACCATTTCAAAATAAATATAGAATTAAATATTTGAAGCACATATTTATGTTTCATATATTTATATTTATGATTGATTTGGACATTTGGATTCACTTTTCGAAATATTTTTGGGTTTCTTGGTTTTTCGAATTACCCGTTTTGGTTGGATATGTTTTGTACCAACCTTCAAAATTAATTTTGGTAATTCTTACATTTCGATTCAAATATTATTATATAAAATTTTCACTAAAATATTATCCGCGCTTTTGAAAGTGCGGGTCAAAATGTAATTACTATGTTTATCAACCGTAGAAAATTCTTAGTATGACTATTTTATTAGACTAAATAAGAGGATCATTCCATTTACTAAAATGACATATTAAATAAATATTATATCTTACTTTTAAAATTAAACGTGCACCTATTTCTTTCTTTTCTAACGTGCACCTATTTATATTATACAACAATATCTAACTTATTAATCTAACTTTACCATCGACAATTTCTATTATGCAAATGAGATGGTGCCGCCAATTGTACAAACTCAAGTCTTAAGCTTGAGCAATATTTGCATGATAGATGGTTCATGGACACCCACAACTCAGTTCAGTAGATATGGATGGGAATGAATGGACAGTATGGGAAAAACTCAACTTATGGGGACACGAAACCACATTCGACGTGAATCACCCTTGCACTCATAAGTAGAAGCACTGCGATGGGCAATGTAGAATATGCTTCAACATTCGACATGCCAGAGCTTTGGGACAGATTGCAAGGAGCTGATTGCTATGATCAAGGAGCCTCGTGCATGGCCGAGTTTTGCGACGGAGTTAGAAAGGATTGAGACTCTGCATATATGCTTCCCGGACTTCAAGTTCACCTATGTTCCACGCACGCAAAATCAGATTTCAGATGCTCTACCTAAGACTGCTAGGTCTTTTCATAGGGAACTTTATTTTAATTGTTGTTCTATTCCGGTCTGGTTACCCAGACCACCTCAAGTTTGAGTAATAGAATAGCCATTCATTGTCAGAAAAAAAAAAAATTACCATCGACAATTTTACTACTATATTCCACTACTTCATGACCGCCTACACCTCCAGCATCACCTCTATATATACTCACCTTTACGCTGTGCCACCACCTTCACGAGCTCCACTTCCGTTACCACTAGCATGACTGTAACATCTCGTATTGTGATATGTGGAAAATACTTAAAAGAATTGATTTGGCTACCTATGTCACCAAAGTTGACTTACCTTTTCTGTCACACATCCGTTTAGAACTCCAGAGTTAAGCGTGCTTGGGCTGGAGTAGTGTAAGGATGGGTGACATAATAGAAAGTGATTCGCGATACGGTGTTAGTGAGGCCAAAGCACGGGGAAAAGCCGGGTGGTGATTGCAGGGTCAGTAAACAATGATTTTGAGCCTTGGAAAATTTACGCACCGACCGTTGGAACGGGATGGGCCCACGGGCCGAGAGAGCGGGCGTGGGTGGCCCATTAGTTGTCAACGGTCGTGGCGCTATAAGTGGTATCAGAGCAGGGTTCCGTCCTGGCTCTGACCCGGGATGGCGATTTGTGGGACTCAATTTTCAATCGGTTTTAGACGATTTTTGAAATATTTATGGGAATTTGGGAATTTTAAAAATAAAAGTAAATAGCACATTTCTGTTTGGCATTATGTCTTGAATCGTTGGTGTTCGGTTTCAGCATAAGTTAATTGTGTTGCTTTTCTTTTCAGATGCCGCCGCGTAGGAGAGTTGTTCGCACTCAGGCCGCTAGTGCTGCTCGAGAGAGTGGAGATGAGCATGTGCCTCCACCAGTTCCACCGATTGATAAGGATGCCATTAGGCAGATGGTGCAGGATGCAGCCAGACAGGCCGCACAGGAGGTAGTCCAGCAAGCTGTCCAGGAGGCTGCTACAGTAGCTGCACAGGAAGTATTTACGCAGATGGCTGCAGGTCAGCAGGTTCCGCCAGTTCAGGTTCAAGGTCATCAGCACCCCCTTATTCAGCCAGTTCCATGAGTTCAGGTCCAGGGGCAGCAGCAGCCCCCTATTCAGCAGGTTCCAGGGTTTTTCAGGTTCCACCACCACCACCACCACTTGTCATCCCAGAGCAGGTTCCCGAGGTTGATGAGACGCTTATCCGGGTGATGAGACTGATGAAATCCGTGGATTTTGAGACTTTTGGGGGAACAATGGACTGTAGATGCTTATCATTGGAAGCATAGGCTGGTTACGTGTCTGGAGACTATCGATTGTCCGATACGCCTTTGCCTTAATATTGCAGAGTTGTATCTGCGTGGGGATACATTAGTATGGTGGGACGGAGTGCGATTGATGCGGCATGGGGATCTTACTTATCGAGATTTCCTTGTTGCGTTTGAGAAGAAGTACTTTCCCAGATAGGCGTTGCACCAGGAGAAGAATTCTTCTGAGCATCTGAAGCAAGGTACTAGGAGCGTCAGGGAGTATGAGCGGGATTTTTGCCAACTCCACTTGTTTGCTGGTAATAATTTCAATACGGAGGACTTGATCAGGAAGTTCTTAGATGGGATGCGAGTTGATCTCCGCGGCAGGTACAATATCGTTACTTACACCAGCTTGGAGGATCTGGTAGAGAAGACTGCTGTGCAAGAGGCATGTATTGTTAAGGAGGAGAAATACTCTAAAGCTGCTCAACCTAAGTCGGGAAAGAATTCAGAGCCACAAAAAAGAACATGAGAACAGTTAGGAGCACCTAGTTGCGATAATTGCCATCGCCACCATTTTGGAGAGTATTGTCGGAGCAGACCAGCCGATGTTCAAGTATTGTCGGAGCAGACCAGCCGATGTTCAGGGTACTGGGCAGATTGCAGCTCCAGCAGCGGACCTGGTAGTTGCTTTAATTGTGGGGTCATTATTTCAGAGAGTGTCCAACGAGGGGAAATACTACACTTTCATCGCCGGCTAAGCGTCCGGCCATCTCCCCATGAGGATTTGCTGCAGGAGGCAACGAGAGTTGAGCCGATTGATTTTATGTATCTTTCACCTTGGTAGTTTATGGTGTATGTGTGTGCATGTTGTCCTCTCTGGTTATCATGTTTTTTTTTAAAAAGGGTTTGTAAGATCAGTTTCGGTTGAGTGTGGGAGCTTTCACCTTATTCGATATGGGAAGACCGCATAGTTCATATTGTCAGATCTGGCAAAGAATCTTTTCTAACAGAGTTAAGTTAATTGAAGACATCTTATTCCTTTTCTCAGCTCAGGATTTGAATTCGAGGACGAATTCCTTGTTAGTGGAGAATAATTGTAACGACCGTGATCTCTTTAAAGAGGGAGGGCCCATTTGTTTTTTTTATTTTTATTAAACCCCAAAACCCCTTTTTATTTTATTTTGTCATACATTGGAAGTTCAGAAAACCTACCTCTCTTCCTTTCCCCTATATAAGAAACTCCATCCCTTCTCTTTATTCTCATTAAGTTAAGTATTTCCTTGCGCGTGACGAGTTGTTGAATTATCCGACGACTAGTGAATTTTCCGGTGAGATTTCCGAGTGAGCTTCCAGCAAGTTTTCTTGTAAGTTTATCGCTTTCCTATTACTAGTTATAGGATTATTTTAGGAAATTTTCTAGTTTAGGAAATAATTTATATTAGGGAAGTTGTTATTTTAGGAAAGTTGCTATTTTAGGAAAGTTTCTATTTTAGGAAAATTTTCATTTTAGGAAAATTTTTATTTTAGGAAACTTTATTTCTTGAGACACTGAGCCTAAGCCGTTGATACTCGTGTTGCAGTTGACCTCAGTTGACCATTTTCCGTTGATCATTCCAGCCAGTTGCTAAGGTGAGGGCTATTCCGTCTAATCCCGTGTTAGTTTAGTACTACTATTATAGAAAGTCTAGTTTCGAAACGTGATCCGTCTCTGTGAATCGAGTATGATTGAGAGTCTTGTTTGCTTATTATTATTGATTGTTAAACCGAAAATAGGATAATAGAAGATTCAACTGATGATTGAAGTGAGTGATGTTAAAAATGATATATGTCATGTCCCCGATCCTAGATAGGGTCGGCTGGACGGGCCATGTTGCGGGGAGACGCACCAGTCAGGTCATTGGACCTTCAGACAAGCGTATCATGGCCCTAAATGAAGGTTAAGGGCATCAGTCAGCTGAGACTTAACCAGGATAGGATGGAAACAAGGTTAAAGGAGTTGAGTGGGTGTTTAGGCAGCTGGACGAGTGTTGGTGTGAGTTCAATCAGCTTGGTTCAGCTGGTAGTCAGTTCACTAAGTTCTATTCAGCTCACTGGAGCTGGTAGACTAGCTCACTCAGCTGGGAACAGCTGGAGACCAGCTCAATCCGGTGAACGGTGCATTTTGGTTCGGATCAGTGTGGACGAGTCGGGGACGGTTATTGGGCGAGCCGATGGTCCGGGTACGGGACGGTTCGACCAAATTGGTCTTTGACTTGGGACAGGGAGTGGACAAGTTCCCAG
>NC_027749.1:32654542-32655456 GCF_000695525.1 Brassica oleracea var. oleracea | reverse complement strand
GCTGACCCATTCATCATTGAATTGGAACCTGGAACGGCCCCATTATCAAAAAGTCCATATAGAATGGCACCAGCTGAGATGGCAGAGCTGAAGAAGCAACTTGAAGAGTTGCTTGAGAAGGGGTTCATATGCCCTAGTGTATAACCTTGGGGAGCACCGGTCCTATTTGTTAAGAAAAAGGATGGTAGCTTTAGGTTGTGCATTGATTATAGGGGTTTGAACAGGGTGACTGTGAAGAACAAGTACCCTTTACCCAGGATTGATGAGTTGTTGGATCACCTTTGTGGAGCCAAGTGGTTCTCCAAGATTGACCTGGCCTCTGGGTATCATCAGATCCCCATTGCACCAGATGATGTGAGGAAGACAGCGTTCCGAACTAGGTATGGCCACTATGAGTTTGTGGTTATGCCGTTCGGACTGACCAATGCACCTGCTGCATTCATGAAGATGATGAACATAATCTTCAGGGAATACTTAGACGAGTTTGTGATCATTTTCATTGATGATATACTCGTGTATTCCAAGACAAAAGAGGACCATGAAAGACACCTTAGGGCGGTGTTGGGCCGTCTGAGGGAACAGAAGCTCTTTGCTAAGCTAAGCAAGTGTAGTTTCTGGCAGAAGAGCATTGAGTTCCTTGGACATGTGGTATCTGATAAAGGAGTCTCGGTGGATCAAGATAAGATCAAATGTATTCAGGAATGGCCACAGCCAAAGAATGCTACGGAAGTTAGAAGCTTCTTGGGGTTGGCTGGTTATTACAGGAAATATGTCAAGGGGTTCTCGAGCATAGCTCAACCTATGACTAAGCTGACAGGCAAGGACATGAGGTTCACATGGTCTGAGGAGTGCGAGAAAAGTTTTGCAGCACTCAAGAACATGTTGACTAATGCACCTGTCCTGGTGTTGCCTGA
>NC_027749.1:32631114-32653236 GCF_000695525.1 Brassica oleracea var. oleracea | reverse complement strand
AAAACTCAGGAGAGAAAGAGAGACACAAACCTTGGATTGGCCGATCTTATCCAAGAGATTGTTCTTGAGTGTTCCTGGTGTGTTTGTCGTGTGATCAAGAGGATGGATTTGAGACAGAAAGACAAGTAGAAGGCAAAGGAGAAAGAGAAGGAAGTCACCCCTGGAGACCGAACCCCTAAGGTGAGAGGTGTGGCCAAGAGTAACCGGACAAGGCCGCGGGTGATAACCGTGTGAGTCTGGCCGGTTTGGATCGATTGGTCACTCCTTACTCTGACTTCTTCTACTCTGTTTTCTTCATGTATATTGTATAGGGATTGTTTTATGATGATACAGGGAAGGATCTATTGATCTTAAGGCCTTGGTCTGATCAAATTCCCATGAAAGTTCCTTGTTCTTGTGTGGGCTGATCATGGTCGAGATCCCTATGATCTGAGCCGGTTCTTTTGAATTTGATTATGGGAATATTTTTCTTATGAATTGTCATGAATTATCATGAACTTTATTTGGTATTTGGATCTCTTTTTGAAGGGGTCAGATTTTACATTTTTGATGATTGTTCTTGTCTAGATTGGATCCGACCATGCTTATATATATGTATAAATATATAAGTCTGTTAGTGTGGATTGCGGGTGCACAAAGACGTTGGTGTAAGCCGCCGAAGAGCAGTGTGATTGCGGGTGCACAAAGACGTTTGTGTAAGCCGTCGACGAGCAGTGAGATTGCGGGGGTACAAAGACGTTTGTATCAGTCGCCGAGTGGAAGTGCAGAGATGGACTACTGTACACCTGGAGATATACATATATTCTTATGAGGAAATGCGTGGTGCATAGAGTAGCATCATCGCATTGGATGTTTTATGTGGTGTATTACACATTGTGTTTGTTTCATGCTAGAGCTAGGCCTACATGGTCGTAGTGCTATGTACTGAGTCAATGGTTTGCGGTTTAGCATCCCATACTTCACGGAGTAACTCCCATGTTACTCACCCCTCTTTTATTCCACCATTTCAGGTGACACTAACGAGCAGGGGTGATTGTTATCGGATTGGTGCTTTGGGAGTTTTATTTCATTCTTTTTCAGACTCGCGATTTTTATGCTTTTATCGATATTTTCGAAATTTATTATGTTATTTAGATTTATGGCTATTTATTGGGTTTATGGAGTTTAAAGACGATTCATGAGGATTAATAAATGAGAATTTCATGATTATTATTTTTATTATTTATTTTGGAAGATATGGGTGTTACATTTGTTACATTTTGGTACCAGAGCTGGTTAGCCATCTCGGTTCGGACCCGAGAGGCGTCTTGAGACCTGTCATGGGGAGCAACGAGGACGTTGCATTCTTTGAGAGGGGGTGAATTGTAACATCCTGTGCTGTGATATGTGGAAAAGACATAAAAAATTAATTTGGCTACCTATGTCAACAAAGTTCACTTACCTTTTTCGTCACACATCTGTTTAGAACTCCAGAGTTAAGCGTGCTTGGGCTGTAGTAATGAAAGGATGGGTGATCTATTGGGAAGTGATTTGCGATACCGTTTGAGTGAGCCAAAGCAAGGGGAAAGGTCAGGTGGTAATTACAGGAACAGTAAACAATGATTTCGAGCCCTGGAAAATTTACGCACCGGTCGTTGGAATGGGATGGGCCCACGAGCCGAGAGAGCGGGCATGGATTTCCCACTAGCCGTGAACGGTTGTGGTGTTATAATGACCTCCACTACATGTTGATCATCCCTTCCGCCACTGCCTCAGCCAGCCACTGCAACTTGTCATTAGTGTATCGTCCTTAGCGAAAGAAGAGACAAATTAACAGATTAGGGTTTGTAAAAGAGTAAAATAATTTTCGGTAAAAGAGTAAGTGAGAAATTATAACTTACAAACTAAAAGGAAAAGGTTTGTTTAGTTATAAGATATTTTTAGGTAAATAACAATAGGAAAGTGTGTGGCCAGCTTAAAATATGTGAAAATGTAACTAAAAGTATGTGCAATGGTAAATTTTTCACCTAGAATATATTTAAATAATATAATTCAAATCTAAATAATGGGTCTGATTGGTAATGGCTGTAGCTTTAAAATTTTTGGTGTAGAAAAAAATCTGTAGACTTTTTGTTATGGCTTTAGATTTTATTGCTGTAGAATTTTATGGAAATCACTAAAAAATTGCTTTGGATATTTGGCTATGCAGATCACTTGTACAGCTGTAGGTTATTTCAAGAGATATAGTTTCAAAAAAAAATTTAAAGCTTGATTGCTCTGAAGTTGGTGCTTTAAAAATAAATAGGGATGTCGACATCACTTACAGCAACTACCAATCACCTCTAATATCTATAAATGTAGATGTTCCTTATGCTCAGGGTACCTATATTTTCGTGATCTAACAAAATACTATAAACAACCTAAGATATACAAAAAACATAACAAATTTTTTTTTTTTTACTCATTGTTCAACATGAATCCCGCCATTAGTTTGAAAACATTAGGCAAAATTTTGTCGAGAGTTTGGTGATATAAAACATAGGCGCTAAACATACCATCACGAACACACCATATCCTGTTTATGATTGAACAAGTAGAGGAATGTTACATCGATTTACCCAGGTTATTTACTACTCTCTTTTCTATTCATTATCCTATTGTAATTGTAAATTCCTGTGCATAACAGCGTTTTGTAACAACGAAGGAAAATAGTAGACTTAAGTGAGATATGGAGAGAATGAAAAAACCTGAACAAACTCGACAGAGATATGCCGGAAATGAAAGAAGTCTGGAGCCACTTTCTTTAAAACCATCTATTGCTTCACATTCACAAAACCACACCACCAAAAATGTACCTTTGAGCTCTATTTTTAATATAGTTTTGAATGAAGTTACAAACACAAGTAGAGGACTGGTGTACACTCCTACATACAAGCCAAATAACAAAAGAGGTGACAACGTAACCTTAGTTTACTTCTGTTGGAGAACACAGTAAATGACAAGTTTTTCATTGTCCAACATCACCAATATATCAAGAGAAATGAATGAGAATTTCCGACAGTTCCATATTCTGAAGTGAAAATATTCCCCATAATAAACACCATTTATAAATTTATTTGAGCACTTTGCAAACCCACGTAATGTTTTTTGAATTTTTTACATCTATGGACACTTTCTCATATTCAAATTACACTACAAGACACTTATCACTACAAGACACTTATCACTTGAGACACATTTTTTTTTTGTCAAAAAGACTCTTATGACCATAAACTAAAGATAATCTCTCTCTTCTTCTTATTTCATTTTATTATTTTTCTTATTCTACTTTATGTATTAATTTACTTTTATCTCAAGTTCAAAAATATATTAAACAAAAATAAATTTCATAATAAACTATATATAAAATTATCTATCTTTTAAGATCCATGTTCATATATATATTATATATATTAATGTGTAAACAAAATGTGGACGTGGACACGAAAGCGTGGATAACAGAATTATAAATTAGTTGTGGACATGAACATCTTAACAGAATTATAAAATAGTTGTGGATAGGCTTCGGCATTCGGGGTCCCAATCGGGTTTCGGTTTTGTCCAATCGGGTCTCGGTTTTTTGGGTTTATCAAAATCAGCCCCATTCGGATTATATAAAAATTTAGTTCGGGACCGGTTCGGGTTTTATCGGGTTCGGATCGGGGTTAGTAAATCTTCAAAGAACCGGTACAACCCGGTGTACTTTCGGGTTTTGGGTTCCAACCGGTTCTTCGGTTTTAAAGTACTTGATTTATACCTATTTTGTAACCAAAACATAAGTAAAATCGATCCAGAAATAAGAAAAAAAATCAAACATGATCATTCAAAGTCAAACGAACCATCAACCTTCATGTAGTAGATAGTTATTGTAAATCTTTAATAATATCTTAGTGTATTTTGGCTACATATCAGGAATTGAGATCATGTTTGGAACAAGTTCTTTTTTGGCATTTTGAATGTTTCGGGTTCTATCGGATATCCATTTAATTTTGGGTTCGGTTCGGATAATACCCATAACCCGAAATACCATAAAACAAGATCCATTCGGTATTTATGTCGGGTTCGGATCGGTTCGGATTCATTTTCATCGGATCGGGTTCGGTTCGGATTTTCGGGTTCGGTTTATTTGCCCAGCCCTAGTTGTGGACATGGACAATATTCATTCGATTCCATTCATCATCTCGGGATCTAAATTCAATTCTAATCAAAATTACATTCATCCACGTCATGACAAAGCACAAATTCCTTAGATCAGAAATCTCTGACATGCAAGATCTATTACTCTCCCACAAAAGGTAAACGCTTCTTCGATTTTTCTCTCCGCTCATACTCACAATATCATCTCTTTCTCATCCTGATTGAAGTTTAACTGCAGATAATTTATCAATTGAGCTGAAGAAACCAAGTGTTTGTATTGGAGATAACAGAGTCCGTGTCCACGTTTTATGGTATAATTTTAGTAACATGAGTCAATGTCCACGTATTGTTGTATAGTTTTATGGAATCAAAACAGAGAGTTTGTCCACTTATCTACTATAAACACATTAACATCACATATCCACACATTACTCATCACTCATCCACCCATCACCCGTCCACAAATCACCCAACCATAACTCACTCGTCCACAAATCACCCATGCACAACTGTCCTTTCCATTAAGGGCAAAATTGTCCACAATCTGTTGCTGGCCCACAACGAAGTGTGTCACATGTAAGAAGTGTCTCTAGGTGTAATAGAAAGTCAAAAAGTGTCTCTTAGTGTAATCAACTCGCCCATAAGAAGGCAAAGCAACATAAAAACCCTAGGCCCTTACATGGCCCAACAACTAAACCACCCAAAAAAGAAAGTTGTTCCAGCAACGCCATCTTCTTCTCCACGTGTATTGAGAAGAAAAGACGGAATCGACAAGCGTCAAGAACAGCAGACACCGCCTCCATACCACCGCCGTAAGATTCAAGCCGGAGACCTATCTCATCGGAGCCAGAGAACACATCGACAACCAAATCAAAGGGGACTGAGGATTAGCCAAAGACAAATCCTTCCACCAAAAGATAAAACCAACAGACTCAGTTCAAGCAACTGCAATCTCAACTGAATCGAAGATGGTGGACAGAGAAGCAAACATCTAACAAAAAAAAAACTGCAACTAAATAAGACAAAAAAAAACGGATGAACTGGTATAAAGCTAGCCATCATCTCTTGAAGGAAGACGACGATGCTAGAGACGAAATCCGGCCACCACGATGCTTTGGAAGCAATGTGATGCCAGATTCAAAGCCCGATCTATCGGGAGTCAAGAGCCGGAAAAGAATTCGGTAAAACGAAACTAAGACTCTCTCCCTGAAAGATTTTGAAGAGAGAAGAGAGAGAGAGTCTTTACATTCTTACCCACGTAATGTTTTAGTCGACTATACAAACATGACTATTTTTTTTGTTGAAATATAACAACATATCAACCATTTAATTTAATACTAAATTAAAAATTACATATAGAAAAAATGTCTTGAAAATATTTAAAATATGATATATTAAAACAAATATACTAAGGGTTCATTAATGATTCTACACCAAGAGGTCTTGGATTCAAACTCAGAAAAATCTAAATTATGCAGATTACGGAGAAAAAAAGTTATAACAGATCTTTAGCATGGTGCATGGCGTACCATCGAACATGGATCTCATAGGGCGGCTCGGAGTGGCGCAGTTAGACGTATTGTTATCAAGTCTCACAATCACACTAGCACACACGATCACGAACACACGAACTCAAACGCAGTTAATAAGTATTCACTCTTATTAAACTCTTAAGGAAACTAACACAAAACCTTAAGCTCTCAATCACAAACTCATAAGTTATGCAACATTCCTGCATCTCCTTATATAACTCTTTATTTATCTTAAACTCATTTGGATTAACACAAGTAGATATTTCCTAATCTTTATAGATAACCATAACACAATAAGAATTGGAAACTTGTAACTCAAGTAACTGCAAGATTATCCAACATTCTCCCTCTTAAGTTTGAAATTCTTTTGTGTCAAATCTTGCACTCCAATGAAATCTCTCATTTCTTGAAACTTGACTCTTCCTAGCGCGTTTGTTAATATGTCTTCCTTTTGCTTGCTTCTCGGAACATGTGCTACTTCTACTTGCCCGTTCTCCACGCATTCTCTGATAAAGTGATATCTTGATTGTATATGTTTGCTTCTACCATGGAACACTGGATTTTTGGTTAAGGCAATTGCGGATTGATTATCAATCATAATTACAACTCTCTTCTTTGGTTGTCCAGTCACCTCACTAAGCAAGTCCCGGAGCCAAATAGCTTGTCGCGCAGCTTCAGTTCCCGCCATGAACTCAGCCTCACAACTAGACAAGGAAACGGTCTCTTGTTTTGTCGAACACCATGTGATCGGGCTCTTACCAAGATAGAATATGTGTCCAGTTGTACTGCGTCCATCATCAGGGTCGATGTTGTAGCTTGAGTCACTGTATCCAAGCAGCCTCGGTACCTTTGACGTCGAACGCTCAAAACAAAGACCGTAACTAGTACTACCTTGTAAGTATCTCAAACAGTGTTTTAGTGTAGTTCCATGAGACTCTCTTGGACTATGGATATATCGACTCAGCACACCTACAATGAACGAAAGATCAGGACTGGTGTGGAGTAGGTATCTTAAGCATCCGATCTTTTTTCCTGAATCTTGTAGGGTCGATATCCCTTTCTTCCTCTGCCTTCGATAGATTTAGCCCAAGCTCCATAGGTGACTGCGTCGAGTTGCATTTAGACATACCCGCCTCTTCAAGTATTCTTAAAGCAAAACAATTCTGATTCAAGGTAATCCCATCATCAGTTTGGCAAACTTCCATTCCGAGATAATACATCAGTTTTCCTAAGTCACTCATATCGAACTTCTTTTACATCCCTTGTTTAAACTCATCTATGAGTTTCTTGCATGATCCGGTTACGAATAAATCATCGACTTACACGGCCACTGCGAGAAGATTCCCTTTCACCGTCTTACGATACACCAAAAGCTCCTTTGAACTCTTTACAAACTCGAGTTCAAATAAAATTTGATTGATCTTATGGTTCCAGGCCCTCTGAGCCTATCTCAAACCATATAACGCTTTATTGAGTTTGTATACCTTATTTTCTTGTCCCTTCTTCTCGAATCCCTCTGGCTGTGATACATACACGTTCTCCTTGGGTTATCCGTGCAAGAAAGCAGTCTTTACATCGAGGTGGTGCACTTCCCAGCAAATGGTTGCAACGAGATTGATCATTAATCTTATTGTCTCAAGCCGTGCTACTAGAGCAAAGACTTCGTCACAGTCAATTCCATATTGTTGTACATAACCCTTGGCGACCAATCCAGCTTTATACTTGTTGATGCTTCCATCAGCGTTAAGTTTGATCATGAACACCCACTTTAAACCAATTGCCTTTGCTCCTATAGGAAGATCGCATAATATCCATTTTTGTTTTTGATGATTGAATCGATCTCCTCTTCGCATGCTCTGGTCCATTCCCTCGAACCTTTTGCTACTCCATAGTTTCTAGGTTCATTGTTTATGTACATTAGAACTTCTTCTCCTAGTTCTTCTGCTAATATGATGTAGTCGTCAAGGTACTAGGGTTGTGTGGTTTGTCTTTCTGATCTTCTCAAAGGCTGCGGCTGAACTTCTGCATCTAAGGAATCATCGTTTCCTTCATTGTTCTGTATGACCTCTTCTCTATTATCTGTGCATACCGGCGACTGTTTTACTGTTTCATTGTCTATCAACCCACGTAATCCAAACCCTTCATATGGCATGATAAAGCTCCCATCGTTTTGAGTCTCCGAGTTTTCTTTGATCCAATTCCATCCTTTTGTTTCGTCAAAGACGAAATCTCTTCTCAAAACAATTCTACGAGTGTGTGGATCGTATAAGTGATATGATTTTGATCTCGGGTCCATCCCTAGATGTACCAACATACGAGACCTATCGCCGAGCTTCTTTAGTTGTGTATTGTCCACTTTTGCATATCCAATACACCCAAAGACACGAAGGTGGCTGACATTAGGTCTTTTGTTACGAAACACTTCATATGGCGTCTTCTCCTTTAATGCTCTCGTGGCTACCCTATTGAGAAGATATGTTGCATGTCTTATGCATTCTCCCCAAAGGTAGTTAGGCATATGCATATGCTTCAACAGACTTCTTGCCATCTCCATCATCGTACGGTTTCATCGCTCAACCATGCCGTTTTGTTGAGGTGTATACGGTGCAGTGAGATGTCGTCGTATGCATGCGCCATCACTGTATGTGTTGAACTCACGAGACACAAATTCTCCTTCTCTGTCCGACCTAAGGACTTGTATCTTCTCCCCTGTTTCTTGCTCCACCAAGCTTCTTCGTTTCTTAAATCGCGTGAAGGCCTAACTTTTCTCTTTCAACAACATGGACCACATATATCTTGTATGATCATCAATAACTACAAAAATATATATTTCTTACCAGCAGGCGTACTTGGCGTTATGGGTCCGCAGAGATGTCCATGTAGAAGTTCTAACACCTTCGTAGTTCGGTAGGATGTTGCTTTAGGAAAGACTTGCCTTGCTTGTTTCCCAAGCAAACAAGACCCACATACTTCCTTCTCGATGGTAATGCTCGGTATCCTTTTGTATCATGTTACGCATGGTCTCGGTGTTTATAAGTCCCAGACGTGTGTGCCATCTACTTGATTCCTTCTCCGTAGCTAGATGTAAGCATGTCGGGTTTTTTATGCCCATGTGAACCTTGTACAACATGTTCCTCGATCGCTTAGCTGTGACAAGTAGCTTCTTGTTTTGATCTCGCATTGTCATGATGTCTCATCTTAACCTTATGTCACATCCTGCTTATGTAGCTTGTCCCAAACTGATAATATTACTCTTCAAATCCGGGATGAAGTAAACATCGGTCATCTTCCTTGATTCCCCGTTCATATCAGTAAACGAGATTGTTCCTTTACCTCTGATATCGATTCGAGAATCATCGCCAAAACGCACCTTTCCTGTAATCGTATTGTCAAGCTCATAAAAATATCTCTTATCTCCCCTCATATGATTACTAGCTTCGTTATCAAGGTACCATATGTATTCTCCTCCTGTGTTTGTCTCATATTTTTCTGGTAATACTTTCTTTTCGTTTAGAAAGACCACTTCATGCATCATGAGCTCGTCGGCTTCTTGTGTTTCTGTGTTGTCGGTCTCTTGTACTTCTTATAGCTTTAACAACCGATCCGGACAGTACAATGCAAAGTGACCTAGTTTGGTTGATCCTCTTCAGCTTCTTCTTCTTCGAAGATACACTCTTCATATGCCTTCAAATGCCCTAGGATGTCCACGAAGCGTGTTGTGTTAAGATCAAGGACCTGCTCGAGGGAAGCCACAATGTGTATATACTTCTTTCGCGGTAGACTCATGAAAAACTTCTTGACCAGTTTTGCTTCTTCAATTATTATTCCTAAAGCAGCTGATCTCGAAGCTAACTCTGACAACTTTCCACCAAAATCATCAATGCTTTCTGAATCTTTCATCTTTAAGCGATCGAACTCAGCCATAAGGGTTAGAAGTCTGGCTTCCTTTATTCTGTTGGTCCCTACATGTCTTTTCTTGATAGCTTCCCACACTTGTTTTGCCAAATCGAGCTCTCCAACCTGCAAGATAAGACTTTCGGGTCTCGACTGGAATAGCAACGCCAATGCCATATCATTATTCTCGTTGTTCTTTGTCTCGGTTTCAACGACTTCGCAAACCTTAGGCACTCTGAGCATGATCTTCATCCTCAAAGACCATACGGGGTAATTAGTCAAAGTAAGCATAGGACATTGTATCGATGAAGATCTTCCACCTTATTTTATTTTTCCCGTCGCAGGAACAATATCACTCATGTTTTTGTGTGGCTTTGATACCAAATATTGTTATCAAGTCTCACAATCACACTAGCACACACGATCACAAACACACGAACTCAAACACAGTTAATAAACATTTTCACTTATTAAACTCTTAAGGAAACTAACACAAAACCTTAAGCTCTCAATCACAAACTCATAAGTTATGCAACACTTTTGCATCTCCTTATATAACTCTTTATTTATACTAAACTCATTAGGTTTAACACAACTAGATATTTTCTAATCTTTATAAATAACCATAACACAATAAGAATAGAAAACTTGTAACTCAAGTACCTTCAACCTTATCCAACAAGACGTGTATTCTCATAAGGTGATAGAATTGTCAGCTGTAGAATCAGCCGTAAAATATTTTTCATCGTTGTAATAGTATAATTAACCGAAAGTTAAAAAAAGAATACTATTTAATTATATTTAGAAATAGAAAATGTGCGCGGACTTTGACAGTTTATATAACACAGATGTCTTTTTTTTTTTTTTTTGATCAATAACACAGATGTCTTGTATCCGATTATGATGAGTTTGGAGTTTGGGGTTCGGTATCACAAATTCACAATATTGAGCCTATACTGGGCCGTAAAACTGGGATAAAAATGGGCCAGTAACCAAGAAAATGGAGTTGGAGATGGTCTCCGTCACCACCGGGTTTTAAGCCGCGAACTCAGTAATGAATATTATGATTTCAAATACAGCGATCGGTAGTCACGAGGGAGAAGGGAGAGAAAGAGAACAGAGATGACGTCAGAGAAGAAATTCATCTACGAGGTGGAAGCTGCTAAGGAAGCCACCGATGGAAAACCCTCCATTGGTCCTGTCTATCGCAGTACTTTGGCGAAAAACGGATTCCCTGACCCGATCGACGGTATCCACAGCTGTTGGGATATTTTCCGGTAAGATTCCTTCTTCTTCTCTGGAACTTTTGATCCATGATTGTTGCATTGTCATTTCTAGAAGATTCTAATTTTGTGGAATTGTACTGATCCTTGATTGTGAAAAATGGATTGAATGGTACGTAGCTTTTTCATGTTCGGGAAACATGACTAGGCAACATATCGTTCACAATATTAATCAAGAAATGATATAAAAAAAAATTATAAAGTATATTATTTAATCCTATCTCTGGGTATTTATAACAGTAAGTTTTTTTTTTTGGTAAACACGTTAAGATTGCATTACCATTTTTGAGTTGTAACAGTAAGTTGTCTTGTAGGCAATCCTAGTTAATTTTTTTCTTTTTCATATTGCATGCAGCACGGCTGTTGAGAAATATCCAAACAACCGAATGCTTGGCCAACGTGAGATCGTGAACGAAAAGGTGTTACTTTTCCTTTGTATTTAGTTTGGATTTTAGCTTTGTGGTAACGTTTTCGAGTTGATAGACTCACATTTCTTTTCTTCTTCTTCTCAGGCAGGAAAGTACGAGTGGAAAACATACAAAGAAGTATATGACATTGTCATTAAACTTGGGAATTCTCTTCGCAGCTGCGGGTTTGAGGAGGTTAATATTCATATATATACAATCTTCAGTGTCATAATTGCCTGATATGTGGGAAATGTAGGGAGGAAAATGTGGTATCTATGGTGCAAATTGTCCTGAATGGATCATAAGCATGGAGGTACGTTAAAATATATAAACTTTGCTAATGTCGTTTGATTGCTTTTACTTTTAAAAGATTCAAAAGGTGTAACGTCTTCTCATGATGCAGGCCTGTAATGCACACGGCCTCTATTGTGTCCCTCTATACGATACATTAGGTTCGCCTTCTCTAGCTAAAACATATTTTTTTGGTGATTCTACTATTCCGAGTCTTCTAACGTATTAACTGTTTGGTTTTGAACACAGGCGCTGGTGCAGTGGAGTTCATTATTTCTCACGCAGAGGTTGCAATTGCTTTTGTGGAGGAGAATAAAATCCCTGAGGTATCTTCACTTGCGTCACGTGTTTATCTCTGTTTTCTCTGAAAAGAAAGTCAATCTTCTTGTAGTTTTTTTACAGCTATTCTGTGAAGTTAACTTCCTTGTTTTTGTTCCATTGGCAGCTTTTTAAGACATGTCCAAACTCTACAAAATATATGAAGAGTGAGTCATACTAATCGAATCATTTACCATTTTACCTTATATGCTTGTGTTGGTAATGATGAAATGTATTTGATTACAAATGCAAGCTGTTGTGAGCTTTGGGGGCGTCAAACCGGAACAGAAAGAAGAAGCTGAAAAGTTGGGTTTGGTAATACATGCTTGGGATGAGTTCTTGAAGTTGGTAGGAGACTTTCATTTGCATTTATTGACTTCTTTACTCGTCTCTCTTTCAATGTTTTAATATGTTTCATTTTTATGATGATTATTCACATATAGTATGATATCTATTACATATACCAAGTTCTGATTTTGACTTTGTTTTGTCTATGGCAGGGCGAAGGTAACCAATATGAGCTTCCAGTTAAAAAGAAAAGTGACATATGCACGATTATGTATACTAGCGGAACCAAAGGGAGTTCTAATTTCAAACGAGAGCATTGTTACTATAACAACTGGAGTTATGCATTTCCTACAGAGTGTGAACGAATCAGTGAGTTTCTTCTTTTTCTCTTTGTCATCATTCTCAAGAAAAAGCTGCAATCTTAAACTTGATTCTCCTACAGCTAACTGAGAAGGATGTATATATTTCGTATCTTCCTCTTGCTCACGTCTTTGATCTGGCTATCGAGGAATGTATCATTCAAGTGGGTGGTTCAATTGGTTTCTGGCGCGGGGTGAGTACAGATCAAAATTTTGATAATCTATAAATTTGTTTGATATGTATATCATATGTCTATGTTCTGTCCTCAGGATGTGAAGCTGTTGATTGAAGACCTTGGTGAGCTAAAGCCAAGTATTTTTTGCGCTGTTCCTCGTGTCCTAGACCGAGTATACACAGGTACTTTCGACTATTTTCTTATTTCTTTATAGAGATATTTTCAACCACTTATATGCTAACTTATCATGCTACCCTTCCCCAACAGGGCTGCAACAGAAACTATCTGTTGGCGGTTTCTTCAAGAAGAAGGTTTTCGATGTTGCATTTTCCTAGTAAGTCAGGCTTTTTCTGACTGTAACCTATAACTTGTGTTAAACGTTTCTAACACATCGAAAACCCCTTAGTAAATTTGGAAATATGAAGAAGGGACAGTCTCATGTCGCGGCCGCTCCATTTTGTGACAAACTTGTCTTCAACAAGGTAGCAACTTCAAAATTTGTTTTTTTTTTTTATCTAAAACTCTTTTGAGGCTTCACACTAACTAAAACTTCTTTTCGAATAATCTCTTTCTCTCTGTCAAGGTTAAACAAGGACTGGGAGGAAATGTGAGGATTATTCTATCTGGAGCAGCTCCTCTTGCTAGTCACATAGAGTCATTTCTTAGAGTTGTGGCATGTTGTCATGTTCTACAAGGATATGGTAACTTTTTAGACCTAAATGAGCTTCAGTTAGGTGAAAATATATTTTCTCTTATGATTGTTACCTTCGTGTAGGTCTAACGGAGAGCTGTGCTGGAACATTTGTCACGTTCCCAGACGACCTGGACATGCTTGGTACAGTTGGTCCACCTGTGCCAAACGTCGATATACGCCTGGAATCTGTTCCGGACATGGAATATGATGCTCTTGGAAGTACCCCGCGGGGCGAAATCTGCATCCGTGGGAAAACCCTGTTTTCTGGGTACCACAAACGTGAAGACCTCACAAAAGAGGTTCTTATTGATGGATGGTTTCACACAGGTTTTTAAACAATTTGCTATCATTGCCAAAATGTACTTTTTCTCCATTTGCTTCTTTTCTTACACTATCTACTATATATATATATATATCACCAGGTGATGTTGGCGAGTGGCAACCAGATGGAAGCATGAAGATAATTGACCGGAAAAAGAACATATTCAAACTCGCGCAAGGAGAGTATGTTGCAGTTGAGAGTTTAGAAAACGTCTACGGTCAAGTAGATGCCATTGATTCAGTAAGTCAGAAGTTTAGCTCACTGATTTATTATTCTTTTTGATATTGTTCTTTGATCATCAGCAGATTTTCATCAATATGATTGTTTTATATAGGTATGGGTGTATGGGAACAGCTTTGAGTCCTTCCTTATCGCAGTTGTTAACCCGACTCAGCGAACTCTTGAAAGCTGGGCCGTAGAGAACGGAGTTGATGGAGACTTCAACTCTATCTGTCAAAATGCAAAAGCAAAAGCATTCATACTTGGAGAACTTGTTAAGGCAGGCAGAGAGAGAAAGGTTTTCTTCTTCTTCTTTTTCTTTATTTAACCTTTTCTCTTGTCTTCTTCTGTCTTTTTAATTCTTTGCATCTTTAGTTGAAAGGATTTGAGATCATTAGAGCTGTTCATTTGGAACCCGTGGCTTTCGACATTGAAAGAGATCTTCTTACTCCTACCTACAAAAAAAAGAGGCCTCAATTGCTCAAATACTATCAAGTAATTTTTAAATCACTTATGGTTTTGAGTTTCTTAATATTGGCATTAAATCTCTTTATTTATTGACAGAATGTGATTGATGAGATATACAACGCTGCAAAGGAAGGTCAAGGTTCAGGACAGTAGATTCCTTCTACTATATATTCAACATTACCTTTTCTTTCTTTTCCATGATCGGGCATGCCTTTCTTCATTAAGGTTCTCTAAATAAGCTTTTGTTAATGTCTTGAGATATTACATAGCATCTTAACCTGCTACTACTTTTGTTAATATCTTAGGATGTTTCATATAGCATCTTGACATGCTACTTCATCTCTTACTTTATACTTTTATTTCGAAAGCCCAACAAATGTGTCAAACCAGTCTACTCTCTTAACATCTCTGCATGTTTTTTTCTTAACATGCTACTACTTTTGTTAATATCTTAGGATGTTTCATAGCATCTTGACATGCTACTTCATCTCTTACTTTATACTTTTATTTCGAAAGCCCAACAAATGTGTCTAAATATTAACAAAAGCAGCATGGCAAACTGAAAGTTCTTAAATAGCATGTCAAACTGAATTTATACAAAAAAGTAGAGTGACATGATTTGTTAGTTGTTACTGTAGAATAGTGGACGGATAAGTAAACGGAATTTACGAGTCGTAAATTACGACAACAGCGAATTTAGTGGGAGAGGATTTTCTTTATTAACATATGAGCTTGTTACTAGTAAACATACTATAATAAATGTTTATCGCTTAAAAAATTGGCTAAAACTTTCAAAGATATTGTAATTTACAAGTGATTAGGGAACTTATTTTAAACAATTAAAGAATGAGTAAAATCCAGTTTCTGGTTGCTGAAAAGCTCGAGCCAATGTCCGATTACGCACAATCTTACTAATGAGCGAGTAAGTTGATGAGTTTTCGTATCAGTAATGGGCCTAACTCACACCCAAAAGCTAGCTCATGAGTGGAGGATTATTCATACACATATATATTGTCCAAAGATCACATAAGTGTCCGATGCGGGACATTAATAGCCCCTCTCAAGATGTGGATGGGAAATGGTCCAGTGGAAACAGCTCAAGCCCAACATCTCAGACAAACTACAGCAATATGGACCACTTGTACATGCTACATAGGTAGCAAACTGTTTATGCGGGAAATCATATGCTGGACTTTTACCATATTAGTGATGAGCCTAACTCACACTCAAAAGTTAGCTCATGAGTGGAAGATTGCTCATACACATATATATTGCCCAAGGATCACATAGGTATCCGATGTGGGACATTAATACTTCGCGAGTTTCTTTTGCACCAAAAATAATAGGTTGTGACTTAGAGAGCTAACCAGAGTAAAATGCAGTCAAGTGGCTCCTGCGCAAAAGCCGATGATACTATGTACTGTATCATTCTAGTCGAGCGTGGCTCTAGAAACTCGAAGACATCCCCCAATGCGAAGCCACACTGTGTAAGAATAGGGGTATGCAAAGAAGATTGATTTCGCCTCTCATCTCTCTCCCCATAGAAAATGCATGATTGTTCTGCTCCCCAATTGCCTCATCCTATCTTATGTCGATTAACCAGTTATGAAAAGCAATCCATGTGATGAAAAAGAAGTGAGGCACACCTTGTGAAAACCAGATAATATTTCCCTATACAGCTCTGTTTTTCTTTTAACTTGGTTGCTCCCATGTTAGAGAGCCTGTTTCTGTACTGCCATGAGTGAGTGCACTTCCATAGGAAAACATCCTCACCATATCGCATGGATGGGGGTGATGTAGTCAGGATGCGGTCAGGGAAGACGAATCCAACCTTTAAAAATGCCCAATCTCCGTTTGCAAATGTATCTGGACCGTTGCATCCTAAGTAATGTCCAAATACCGAGTTACATTTTCTCATGTTGCATCAATCAACCTGCCCATTTTGAGCTAGGCATTTGTTCAAAAGAAACACTTGTCCCATTTCTAATCTCAGCTTTCATGAAAATGTAGGCAGTTGGTCTTAACTTAAGTAATTTACGCCAAATCCACGATTCAGTGCGAGTCACCAGAAAGAAACTTGGTTGAGTAGATAGTGTCTTACCCAAATAACCCACAATGAGCTAGGCAGCGTGAAGAAAGGCCATATGAGATTAAGAGCAAATACCCTAGCCTAATCTCACAGATTTTTAATTCCTAGACCCCTCTCTTCCTTGGATAGCAGAGATCTTCCCAACATATTTTTGTCTATTTATTATATTAAAAGTGAAGTACAAAACAATACTTGCATATTTTGAAGTGATTACTTACAGATTTTATTTATTTTTTAAACTAATTCTAACCACTTTATTTATTGTCTTTTCTAAATAATTCAACATCACTTGTTACAAATTACGAAGTAGAATTTGCTTATTTTAAGTGTTTTATTACATCTTTTACTTTCTTTTTTCATTCTTCTTAACTTTTTCCTTAATTATTTTCCCATAATAATTTGACAGCATTAATTTCAAATGTTAACCATAATATTTAAAAATGTTTGAATGAAATTGCTCCACATGTGACAAGAATGAAAAACGGTTAGCAAAGAGTTTTTTATTTGTTTACATAATCAGTTAGTCATTGATATTTGAGTATCCGTTTGGATACGGATTGTTTCATTCGGGTATCATTATTTGGATTTTGAAATAATAGGCTCCCTTCTAGTATTATAAATTTTTGTGTGGATTTCGATTTTCAAGTCGGGTTCTTCCGGATATGGGTAAGTTCAGTTCTGATGTGTAGAAACCTAAAAATATAAAAATAACCTATATATATTTAGAAATATCATTAAATAATTTATAAAAAGTAAAAACCAAAATCCGTACGGGTGCGCGGGTCAAGCTCTAGTGAACATTGTTAAGAGAGTATTACAAATTCTCTCGATAGTGTCCAGATAACTCTCTAGTCATAGCTTAGAAATGTATATTAATAGTAAAGAATTGTCCGATCATACCTTACATTGGTAAGAAAGCCGCCAAATGGTTCCAATACGTCAATAGAAGTCTCTATCGAGATATCTACTTTCTTTTTAATTAGTGTGAGGTATCCCAAACTTAGAAAGACTTACTAATTTCTAAGAGAAGATGCAGCTTATAGTGATTAATCCTCTTTCCAGATATTCAAATAGACCTTAATCAATATACCTATATATATGTGGCTACATGATAGAGTGTGTGGAGTGCCTTTGAACTCGGGCTTCTTAGTAACCCAAGTTATTGGACTGATATTCGTATAAAGGTAATATGTTTCATGTATTCAAAGATGTGTACACGAGACAATATATATACAGAGGAGGAGATTCTAGGTTAGGAAAAATTACATAACATTCCATAAGGAAATGATGCAGAGAATATTGTTCTAATAATTACACGATATGCGTATCCTTAAAGCGCCCCCTAAAAATGGATGGGCGGTTGCAACTCCAATCTTTCTACAAAGCTCCTGAACTCTTGATCGTTCTAGTGGCTTAGTCAATGCTTCGGCCAACTGTTCTTTCGTATGGACGTGTGAATTGCAAAGCATGCCATTTTGGACTTGACCGCATATGCAGTGGTAGTCAAGAGAAACATGTTTCATTCTGGAATGAAAGACATGATTAGTGCAAAGAAATGTGGCTCCAAGATTTTCATAGTAGATTACCGGTGGTGCATGGAGTGTGATGCCAAGCTTGTTCATGAGGATGCGAATCTAGGGAAGTTCAGCAGAGATGTTGGCGACAGATCGGTACTCGGCTTATTTGCTTGATCGCACAACTCTGGCCTGTTTCTTAGAGCTCCACGAGACAGGTGTCTTACCCAAGTAAACAATGTGTGCATTGGTAGAGACATAATCATCAGAGTCGCTAGCACAGTCCGCATCAGAAAATGCATGAAGAAGAAGAACATTGTTGGATGATAAGTATATACCATGAGTTGTTATCGCTGCCAAGTACCTGAGTATTCTCTTCGTGGACTGCCAGTTAACGTCTATAGGTTGATGCATAAACTGAGAGAGCCGGTTAACCGTATAGGAAATGTCTAGTCGCGTGATCTGAAGGTGTTGAACTAATGCAGAACATCAAGAATGTACTTGCACTAGGATCGCCTGAGGTGAGAGTCAGCTTTAGAGAAGAAGCCATTGGTGTATAGACTGGTTTAGCGTCACTGATAGACCATGGATTTGATCCACTTTCACCCATGGTTTATAGGTGTTTTTACTACTAATTATTATATTATAGAGTCTATTTATTATATTTATAAGATCATGAGTGTTTTGGAGATAAGTGATGATTTTGGAGCATTTTGGAGATATTTGGAGCAAACACCTGAGATGACCATCGAGCTCGACCATCGGTCGATATTGAGGAACAAATATCGATCGATGTTCATATCAGAACATCGATCGCCAGCGAAGCGCGCAGAAAGCCCGTTTGGTCACAGCCGACTTGAAGCCCAAGTCTTCACCAATTTACAAGATTACCCCTGACGAGTTTTAACCTAATTATATAAGTTTTGCCACCATGTTAGAGGCAAAGTCTGCTTTTTTGTGTTTCTATTTTTACTATTATCAGCAAAAGGTTTTTAGGATTTTTAAAGATTGGAGAGAAGATCCAAAGATATATTTGTGATTGGAACTCCATTGATATCTATTTACTATTCTAATGAAGTTTTCTTACCTAATTGATGTTATGAATTGCTTGGCCCATTGTTAGATTTTAACGTTTAAATAGGTTATGAGGGATTAACCCCAACAATAGATTGCTGAGTTGTGATAAAAATCCATAGGATTGTCATTAATGCCTGATTCTAGATTATCTACCTAGAACTTGCCCTAGGATTGTTAGATAAAAGCGATAGCTTCTTTCTCATCCTGAAACCAATCTAATTGAGCTAAGATTCTTGCTAAGAGTAAGGCGAGAGCTGATCTAGTGAGCTTAGTGAGCATCATTCAACACGCGCATAAAGCTTAACTAGAAGCGCGTTGATCGATATCCGTACTAGATAATCGATCGATATCCGTACTAGATAATCGATCGACGTAGTGAAAGGTGTATCGATCGATATCCCTATAGGATAATCGATCGACACTTGCTATTGATCGAACACATTTGTTTGGGTTATTAGATCTAGTTAATAGACAAGTCCAAAAACGCGAGAGCTGATTAACCTGTTGCTTAGTAGTTGAGCTCTACATTATCATGCATGCAACTCATTAGGCATCTGTAGGATTATAATTCCAAGTTTGGATTTTCAGGTACATGCCCAGCGGTACCAGAAGCAACAAAGAAACTCAGCTGCTATTCTCACCAGATCTTGCAAGTTTGGAGCGTTCAATCGACAAAGAAGCACGCTCCTCATCGATCGACAACAACACTTGTTCGTCGCTCGATTCTCGTCAACCACCGTCGACCCATGCACTAGTCCCGTCAACCGATACTCGCTCACCACCATCGACCGAAGACACTCATCTCCCGTCGACCGACATCTTCCATCCGACATCGATCGATACTTCAGTCCGAACATCGATGCGAGACATGGTAGCGACTTTGATTCTTGTACGTGATGAGAAAGGAGACCTGTATGACCAGGAAGGTCATCTGTGTAATGCAACAGGTCAGAGGATAGACGCTCAGGGGGCTGCAATCCCTGAGTCTGAAGCTACAGGAGCTACTCTACCTGTAGATGAGGCCGCTCGACCCAGAACATTGGTTGACTACAACCGTCCAGATCAGTTCTACGACTACCTCCTATGAAAGCTCTTCAAGTATTCCCTTGCTGGAGATGCTTCGCATTGGCTTAAGCAGCTACCACCAGGATTCCTAACATCCTGGAGCGACATCAAGAATGCATTCTTATGCAACTTCTTTGATGAAGCACGTGCTGAAGACTTGAGGAGCAAGATTGCTGCATTCACTCAGGAGCCTGGAGAATCATTCAGAAGCTCCTGGATCAGATTCAAGTCTTACCAGAGAGACGGTTCACACCATGGATTCAATGAAGTACAACTGCTCAGTACTTTCTACAGAGGCATCGAGGTGCAGTACCAGATAGCTCTTGATGCTTTCAGCAATGGGAACTTCAACACCAGGAATCTAGAGGAGGCAATGAAGGTCATTAAAAACCTAGCATCTAGCAGCAGCACCAAGAACAATGACTTTGAGATGAAGAGATCTGCCACCATCCTTGGGAATGATCAGATGGATGAGGTGAAGGCAAAGCTGGACAGTGTTCACAAGCTTCTCAGGAAGCAGGTCTGCTTGGTTGAAGATGCAGAGGCTGTAGACACAGAGGGTAGAGCAGAGGACGCAGATGTGGACTTCATCAGTGGAACTGGATTCCAAGGTTCTGGAAACCAAGGTGGAAACAGAAACTCCTATGGAAATAGGGGCAATTTCAATTAGAGTTCGTAGCACCAGAAAACCTACAGCAACAACTACTGCAACAACAGGGGTTACAAAAGCTCCTACTACCAGAAGCCACCACCACCAACTCAAGAGAGCAAGATTGAGAAGATGCTTGATAGAGTTCTCGAGGGACAGCAGCGCATGACAGTGAACATCAATGGGAAGATTGATTCTGTCTACACCACCCTGAACACCAAGTTTGAGACTTTGAACACTCATGTGAAGAAGCTGGAGATGCAAGTTGTTCAGACAGGGGAAGCTGTTAAGAGGTAAGGTGTAACACCCCGAACCGTCCTAGACATATGGTCGATCAACCGGCCAACAATCAAACAAGAACATGACCGATCGACCGTCCAACACCTAGGGTTAGAGATGAAAGGCCAATCGGCCAGCCAACAATCAAACAAGAACATGACTGACCGTCCAACCCAACACCATGGTCCGGAAGCGCTACGTGACGGGTTAGGGACGATCTGGCCAGAGTCACAAACTTTACTCCACGACCAAGACCAGTTCATCCACTAACTCGTCCTGCTGCGTCAAGGCATAAGGCTTTGTAACCCGTACCTAGAGTGAGCGTTTTCCGTTAGATCGACGCCTAAGACTTTTCAACCCATACCACGACCTAACGTTGTGTTAGACCGGACTAGTCAAATATCAGAGTACTCATGAAGCGCATATAAAACAATTACTTTTATTGAGTCAAGAAAATATTCATACATTGAATAATTCAAGCCTGGGCCCGGCCTAATGCCAAATCGAGCCAACAAAACACATAACTCAATACCGTTTACAAAAGGCATAAAATCTACTCCGGCGGTCCTAACGTCCAACACCAAGATATCCGATCATCCTTACTAAGCGAACGGAGTTGGGTGAGTAACCTAATGTTACTCAGCGAGTTACAATCCCCAACTAACAAATACAACCCCTCGCTATCCAACCCCAAACAATCTAAAACGAGAGGTTCACCTAATCGCACAATTCAATAACATAAGCAATATAAGAAATACACAGCGGTAAACGATAGCAAGATAACTAGCATTATGCTAATTACTAGGTCATCATCAAACTTAACCTCGATTGAAAATAGTGTTTAACAACCCGAAACACGATATAATATATATAGTTAACTCGGGGCCTGGTGACGTTAGGTTTCTCCTTCACTATCGGCAATATCCTATCTCCCTACCACAAAGGCCAGAAGAAGGAACTTTCAACCGACTGCGGTCCACTGTCCTTCGGGGTCACCGCGTGACAGCCCACAGTCCTTCGGGTCACTGCCACATTACACCGTC
>NC_027749.1:32630398-32630950 GCF_000695525.1 Brassica oleracea var. oleracea | reverse complement strand
AAGTATTAATCGATACATTCCACCTCAAACATGCCTAGCATTGTTGGTTACACAAATGCTATATGGCCAATATATGATTAATACTAAACTCGGTGAAATAACACAAGGTTTCTAGTATTAATCGCAAATTAACACAATCAACCATATTCCAGAATCTAGCATAAAGACTAATTCCAGAATACCTAACTATTCACAACTTAGTGATATCATCTAAGCATTCCGCATTCGCTAACTCTCCTAGTATTAAACGCAAATTTACACAATCAATCATATTCCAGAATCTAGCATAAAGACTAATTCCAGAATACCTAACTATCCACAACTTAGCGATATCATCTAAGCATTCCGCATTCGCTAACTAACCAATCAACCTAACCATTAGCATGCTACTACGGCTCTCAACCAATAACAAGCATGCCATCAACTCAATCGACATAACCTCAATTATTAACTAGTCAAACCGTTACTCAGTTAGACCCTGCCTCCTGCCATGATCCAACCTCCCAGTAACGGGATCCTGCATGAAAACAACTCAGCAATCAATTGATTATA
>NC_027749.1:32624213-32630260 GCF_000695525.1 Brassica oleracea var. oleracea | reverse complement strand
TGACAGGCCTCGACAGGCTGATCTGGACTCGGACATAACCTTCTCTAGCTTCTGGACAGTTCTTCGGACTTCCCGGCGGAGTATCGAGCAGAACTTCGACTGATCTGAACCCGTAGAACTGAACTAACTCCGGACAGCATCTCTAGTTGATCATCAAAGGAACTGAGTGGCCTGGACGAATTCAGTTGGACAGAACCGTCCCTAGGCGCTGACTCGAAATCCTTAGAGAACTGACCTCGCAATCTCTCTAAAATTCTCGAAATAGATCGGAAATTCTTGCTTTCTTTTTCTACTTTTCTCTCATGTTTTTAAGGTGGTTTGTACAGGTCTGGATGTGATGAAATGAGCTGGGGTCGTGGGCTATTTATAGAAGACAGCAACCAATCAGCTTCAGGTTGGTGGCAGCCCGTGTGTCGCTTCGCATGGCTCCGGACGCATGCGCGGCGGGGCTCTGGACACATGCGCAGCGACACCTCGTGCTCCACATGGCTGGCTGCATGTCCAGGACACATGCAGGACGCCACCAATCCTCCCAGATGTCAGGCTGCATGACTGGAGCTCATGCAAGGCGCCACAGCATCACACACATGGCTGGCCTCATGCTTCGGTTGCATGCGCGGAGACACCTCGTGCTTGGTCGATCCACCTCGTGCTTCTACATGTCAGGCTGCATGTACTGCTTCCATGGCATTCTTCGGTTGCATGCGCAGAGACACCTCGTGCTTCTACAAGTCAGGATGCATGTACAGCTTCCATGCACGGCGACACCTCATGCTTCTGGAGACACTCAGCTTGTTATATGGTTGACACCACGTTCTGAACCCATGCAACGAGCCACCTCGAGCTTCTCGGTTCATTCGTTGATTTCGGTCCTTCCGGCAATTTTCTGATCCGCGATTAACCCTGAATATTTTTCTGCTCCCGTTCAGATGAGTTTAATATTTTTAATAAACTCCAATCTGAACTCTGACCTTGGCCGTAAATATTTTCTGATCCTTCGGCTTCATCGAAAACTTCCATAATACCGAAATTAGGGTTTTCGTCTAATTTGGGGTTTTCCCGTCGTGCTTCGATCTCGTCGTGCTTGGTTCCAAAACAACCATTTGATCAATCTAAGGCATTGTCAAACCATTGCCTAGTGGCATTCTTGACTCATGGTTCAAACAAGAACAATCGGATCGCCCGCAACTTGACCACCACAAAGATACTCGACCATTCTTTTTTTTCTTTTTTTTTTAACGGGTTTCTACACAGGGAGCCTTGACTAGAGGGGTAGAAAATGATGTGATGAAGCACCACGTGAATGCCATCATCAGGGATGATTTCTGGCAAGTGGTGAAAGAAGAGAAGCCGCAAGAAGGAGATTTTGAAGAAGAGAGTCTGATGAGTTTCGGCGGATCGCATTGGTGTCGATCGACGCCAAGCCACGAACATCGGTCGACAGAAGTCCTCCAAAACCGATCGACATCCTCTCATGGACATCGATCGACAACACCTAAGGAGTCAACCACATCTTGCAATACCGTGAGGATCATGACTCACGAGGAGTTCGCAGCAAAACACCCACATCCGCCCAGTCCTGTCTACGTAAAAATCGATCGACATTTTGACCCCGTCATCGATCGACATCAGGAGACAGCCATCGATCGACAACCGCCAGCGCCCATTGATCGACGAGCACCTATTACATACCGAGTGCAGATGCCAAAGATAGATGTTGCACGTCTAAATGCACTCAGGCCGAAACCCAAACCTTCTGAAAACCCACCAGAGGCCGTCAGGACACCTTCAGAAGATGAAACAGACTCTATGGAGGCTGATAGGGTTCCTACGGGAAGTACCGTAAGGAGAAGAAAGGAAAAAGTGGCGAAACATCTGAAGAGGGGGGCTAATGAAAAGGAAAAAGAAAGTTTCCGTAAAAAAGTCTTCAGGATTCCTCTAGATAAGTCATTCGATGAGGCTTGTTTTACCAACATATTGTGGATGTTCTTCAGAGAAACCAGAGAGACAGAAGAAGACATTGGGAGAATGTTCTGTGAAGCTAGAGAACAGATGAGGAAGAGGGTTACATTGAAGAAGAAGAGTGATCCTGGGCAATTTGCAATACCATGCACGGTGAAGGGTATTGAATTCCCCCACGCCTTGTGCGACACAGGAGCATCAGTCAGCATCCTACCTAGAGTTATGGCAGACCATCTAGGTCTGCAGGTGGAGCCTTCCATGGAATTATTCACTTTTGTGGATTGTTCTCAGAGAAAGTCAGGAGGAATTGTGAGGGATCTAGAAGTGCAGATTGGTAATGCCCTAATTCATGGATAAAACTGGGTAAAATCCATGGCCTATCAACTCCCCCAGACTTACCCTTTTGCTTGTCCTCAAGCAAAACATACAGGTAGTCTCTCTGAAAGAGGTTTGAAAACAGCAGGGACTCACAAATTCAAAACTCAGAATCATCAGCTTAGAAAATCCTAATCTCAGAAGCACATTATACCATATCCTAGTCTAGCAACGAAATTCACCAAGTCAACAACTTTGCAAATCATGTCTGACAATCCCCTCTACCAACCTCATTTCTTCCATAAATAAAAGTGTAGGCTTTACCTTGGGAGTATCGATCACAGGATGCAAGGATGCTCAAACAAGTATCTTGACATGCAGGTAAATGGGAGTTCCTTTCCTCTCTCTACTAGTTTATCTCTTAGTCAAAATGTGTTTTTATTGCAGGATCATTGACCAAGATTGGACAGGCTTCCATGAATCAAGCTTTAATGGTTTTAGCCACCAAATCTTGTTCACTTCTTTCTGACCTATAATCTAAATTTCGAAATAAAGAGAGAAAGGGTGACATATCTACACACGGCTTTACCTTCCAAACTTGTTTGAAGAATCTGATCTCATATATACCAAGCCCCAAGACAAGCAAAGTTGAGCGCAATTAGGTTGGAGGTCAGCTTTGGTTCCTTCAAACATTCTCAGCAAGTGTAACATAGTTGACATGTTGATCCACTTTAGTATCTTTGGTGCTATCTGCAACTAGAAAGTCTAGAATGGTGTGGTTAGATAACAAGCAAAATCAATAAGTTCATTGTCTCCTTCTTGACTCAATAAAAACTTCTTTTTGAAAACATTTTAATAAGACTAAAGAAATAAACTAATATCAGTAAACCTCTCCCCATGCTTAAACTACATTGTCCCTAGTGTAAATTTTGTCGGAGTTATGGTGATAACATAAACATAAGTACACAATTTAACAAGTAAGAACGTTAACCTGCTCGCTAATGTTAGTGTTGATCAACACAATGAAGTGACAATCGATCGTTGTTGCTGAAGTGCTGTCGAATGATAGCTACATTGTCTCATCGGTCGATGGCTAGAGCAATCATTCGACACAATGAAGAGACAATCGATCGTTGTTGCTGAAGTGCTGTCGAATGATAGCTACATTGTCTCATCGGTCGATGGCTAGAGCAATCATTCGACACAATGAAGAGACAATCGATCGTTGTTGCTGAAGTGCTGTCGAATGATAGCTACATTGTCTCATCGGTCGATGGCTAGAGCAATCATTCGACACAATGAAGAGACAATCGATCGTTGTTGCTGAAGTGCTGTCGAATGATAGCTACATTGTCTCATCGGTCGATGGCTAGAGCAATCATTCGACACAATGAAGAGACAATCGATCGTTGGGTCTGAAGTGTTGTCGATCGATATCTAGCTGGTCTCATCGGTTGATGTGCTGAGGAAACTTGTACTCGGATCTGTTTTTTATTTTTTATTTTTTAAGACTCATCATAAAACACAATATTAGTAGAACTTCCCTCATACTTAAACAACACTGTGACCAGTGTTAAACAGTCTAAGATTGGTGGTAAAATAAATCATAAAGACAATATTAACAAGCTTTCGCGAGTATACCTGCCATTGATGAGAGTATCGATCAACACAGTTAAGTGGCGATCGATACTTGTGATTCTCTGTCGTGCGACACTGGCCGATTGTCTATCAATGCTGGTGCACTCGTCTTCCTCGTACCTATTTCCTTTTACCTAACATAAATAAAACACTAAAAGTAAGTAATAAATAAATTATATAACCAATTATCTTTAAAATAAAAGAATTTTCGATGAATAGCCCTGCTACAGTAGCCCTGCTACAGTAGCCCTACTACAGTATCGCAGCTACAGTAACTCCCAATTTTCTTCTACATTTTCGGTGTTGTGGTCAAAATCGGTCACGAAAAAATCAATGTCTGAAAGTCCGTAAAAATCGGCATGAACGTTTTTACGAAAAACAAATCTTTGAAAAAGATTTATTTTTACGAAGAATCTTGCGGAGAAAACACATTCACGAAAAATCGGAGAAAAGCCCGAAAAAGGTTGCACGGTCGCTACGAAGTGACCGAGCGCACGTCCCGCTCGGTCGCTACGTATCGACCGAACGTCCGTCCCGCTCGGTCGCTACGTAGCGATCGAGCGTCCATTCTGCTCGGTCGCTACGTAGCAACCGAGCTCGAGCCACGGTCGTTACATAGCGACCGAGCGTCCGTTCCACTCGGTCGCTACGTAGCAACCGAGCTCTTCCGAAACGTGAACTTCTTCAGAGCAAACTTATCACATAGAGCAATTAGGCAACTTTCCATTTTTTTTTGTCATTTCGAGCTGCGACTCAACTAGGTTTTGCAGTCTTAGGTTGTTAGAACTAGGAATCTCGCCGACAGCTCTCATAGGCGAGGCTTCTACCTTGTTGTAATGCTCATACGCGAATTCGGAATAAAACTCCTTTTGCTCTCTTTTTACGATTTTTGTACTTTGTCGTTGATATCTCGTGTTCTGATTGCTTAGCGTGTGGTATTAACAGATCTCCGGGATCTCTGGGAAATTAGGGAATTCCTAGTTTTCTAATTTAAACGGAAATCGACAGTGCGAATTTCGGTTCCCACAGTTTGGCGCAAGAAGGAGGGGGGGGTACGGATCAATCTAACTCTAAACCACAAAACGCTTGATCAAAAAAATGTCTGGAAATACGAAAGACAAAATCGCAGTTCGCAACAACGCTGGTAAGACAACTCAGCCACCACTACGCCTATGGCCAACGCTTACGCAAACGCCATAGTGCCTAAAAAAAATCAAAAAAACCTAGCCGCGACTTTTCGCCAACAGGAAGTGTAATGAAACGCGCTCGCGATTTCTCTTTTTAAACATAAAGGGAAACGATAAATCTTATCAAACCCTGTAAGTTTGGCTCATTACCGAACAAAAGAAATCTCAATGCGTAAGGGTTTTACCAAAACACGTTTTCCGAAAACATTTCGGAAGGGTAAAACTTGTTCTCCCAAAAACCGCAGAAAACCCCTAGGTTATTCGCGGAAAAAGGAAGCGCAACAAATCGATTACATAGCGACCGAGCAAGCACACGGCTCAGTTGCTACGTAACGACCAAGCTCAAGCCAAGCTCGGGCGCTACGTAGCGACGGAGCACGCACACAGCTCGGTCGCGACGTAGCGACCGAGCACGCACACAGCTCGCTCGCTACGTAGCGACCGAGCTCAAGCCAAATCTCCACTCGCTACGTAGCGACCTGTCAGGCCTAAAAAGGGTCCTCCTTTGCGTTCTCTTTTGAATCCTCATCGTAACGCTTTTCGTTTCGTCTCAATCGGAGTTTTCGTTGAGATTTTACGACGAAAACAAGTAGGACTCTTCTTGGCTTGCTTTCACTCGTTACGTAGAGACCAGTCAGACCTCCACCCGCTACATAGCGACCTGTAAGGCCTCAGAAAATTCCTACTTTGCGTTCCCTTTTGAATTCTCAACGAAAAACTTTTCGTTTTGTCTCAATCGGAGTTTCCGTTGAGATTTTACGTCAAAAACAAGTAGGACTCTTCTTGGCTTGCTTTCACTCGTTACGTAGAGACCAGTCAGACCTCCACCCGCTACATAGCGACCTGTTAGGCCTCAAAAGCTCCTCCTTTGTGTTCTCTTTAGAATCCCAATCGAAATGCTTTTCGTTTCATCTCAATCGGAGTTTCCGTTGAGATTTTACGACG
>NC_027749.1:32621385-32621833 GCF_000695525.1 Brassica oleracea var. oleracea | reverse complement strand
TTGATTGCTCATTATGCCTCTTTGACCCCTCCCAAGGAGAAGTCGTTCCCGGTCCTGACCCATCGTGGAGTCGAGAAAGGGGATGTAAGCAGGAGTACCGACGAGTTTCTCGCGATCATGCGATCGTTCTACCATATCCCAGATGTTGTGGAGTTTCGGGTTCCTCGCCGTGGGGAATTTGCTAACAGCCCCCCAGAGGGTTACTTCACTTGCTACGAGGAGTTCGTAGTGCGTTGTCGCCTATGGTTTCAAATACCCGAAATTCTCGTCCGAGTGTTGGACCGTTTCGAAGTTGCAATAAGCCAGTTGACTCCCCTTGCCATTCAGCATCTTATTGGGATCCTGATCCTAAGCTACGAGCATGGCCTTTCCCTTTCCGTCGATCATTATGAAGCGCTTTTGAGGCTTAAACTTGTCACAGATACGGATAAGCATAGGTTGGTCCCTC
>NC_027749.1:32619090-32619353 GCF_000695525.1 Brassica oleracea var. oleracea | reverse complement strand
CCGAGCGGGACGAGCGCTTGGTCGCTACGTAGCGACCGAGCTTTGGCTTGAGCTTGGTCGCTACGTAGCGACCGAGCGGGACGAGTGCTTGGTTGCTACGTAGCGACCGAGCGGGACGATCGCTCTGTCGCTAAGTAGGGACCGAGCTCAAAATTTTTGGTCTGCACTTCCAGGAGGCTTTAAAATTGTCCTTGGAGAGATGCTCGGTTCCAACCATACAAGTCATATAAGCCGAGAACCTATCGTGGACTTTAAATCGGTAT
>NC_027749.1:32618438-32618892 GCF_000695525.1 Brassica oleracea var. oleracea | reverse complement strand
CTTACACACTGCAGAAAACTCTCGAAACAGATCACGGTTATAGCAGTTCACACATAGTTAGATTACGAGATGACAACTCGTAGTCTTCCATCTACACCCATATAAAATGCCATCGGCAGCAACACGCCTGATAACCTCTACATAAAAACTAGACCGTAAAGGTCTCGCTGGAAAACAAGTCATATGAACCTTAACTCCACGACGAACTACGAAAGGCTTGATTCCTTCAACAAGGGTACGTAGGCAGCTGTCATAAGGCGCAGCCCCAATCTTATCGCGTTCTAGAGCGAGAAGAAAACATACCACGGACTTTTTCGACCATTAATTCCGCCTAACTCACCTAACTTGCCTAACTTGCCAAGCCACTCGCTAGAACCTCACACTGTAAGCTCATGGTTCTAACGACCTGGGGGGCTAACTGTTGGGGTCAAAATCGGTCACAACGGAATCAATG
>NC_027749.1:32618106-32618376 GCF_000695525.1 Brassica oleracea var. oleracea | reverse complement strand
AATCTTCGAAAAAGATTTATTTTTACGAAGAATCTTGCGGAGAAAACACATTCACGAAAAATCGGAGAAAAGCCCGAAAAAGGTCGCACGGTCGCTACAAAGCGACCGAGCGGGACGATCGCTACGTAGCAACCGAGCGTCCATTCCGATCGGGCGCTACGTAGCGACCGAGCTCGAGCCAAGCTCGGTCGCTACGTAGCGACTGAGCGTCCGTTCCGTTCGGTCGCTACGTAGCGACCGAGCTCGAGCCAAGCTCGGTCGCTACGTAGC
>NC_027749.1:32605994-32618059 GCF_000695525.1 Brassica oleracea var. oleracea | reverse complement strand
GCTATGACGGCTTAAGGGCAGAAGAGGAAAAGCGTAAACCGACCTAGGAGCCAGTATATAAGGATTCCTAGGCAAGAGGCATGAGACGAGAACTTTTTCAGAGCAAACTTATCACTTAGAGCAATTAGCCAACTTTCCGTTTTTTTTGTTATTTCGAGCTGTGACTCAACTAGGTTTTGCAGTCTTAGGTTGTTAGAACTAGGAATCTCGCCGACAGCTCTCATAGCCGAGGCTTCTACCTTGTTGTAACGCTCATACGCGAATTTGGAATAAAACTCCTTTTGCTCTCTTTTTACGATTTTTGTACTTTGTCATTGATATCTCGTGTTCTTATTGCTTAGCGTGTGGTATTAACAAATCCCTGGGACCTCTGGAAAATTAGGGTATTCCTAGTTTCCTAATTTAAACGGAAATAGATAGTGCGAATTTCGGTTCCCAATGTCGGTCGATGTTCTTGCTACAGTGTCGCTCGATTTTCTTGCTATAGTGTCGCTCGGCTCTGCTACAGTGCTGTCGTTACTGTTCACCTTTTTTTTTGACCTGCATAAAAATAAATACAAATATAAATATAAATATAAAAATCAGTAAAAATCTAACATAAACTGAATGAAGTTACCTAATAGTGGGTTGTCTCCCACTCAGTGCTTTGTTATAGTCATTTAGCTTGACTTTGGAGATCTGATTTAGTCCGGATGAGAATGAGAACATGCTCCAAAAGAAGTCTCAATGTATGTTCTGTGAAGCTTTTATCATTCTTGTGTGAAAGCCTCCTCCATAGACTCTTCTCATTTGTCTATCATCTCAGCAATAAGGAGTGTTCGAAGCTTTGCAAATGGTTGTGAGAAGCATCTGCTGCGCACTCTGGATTTCCTGACACCATCTCAGAAGTGAGTAATCAAAGATAACTGAGAACCTCCCTTAGTCTGTTTCCTCTTCTTCCAATTCTTCATCTTCATTCCCCCAGACTTATCTGATCGCGTGGTGGTGCCTCCATCAAAAGGATTCCGACACACTTCATACTCTTTCTTCTCTGATACGCGATGGGTGTCGATCGATGTTGAGGTGATAGTGTCGATCGATGCCGGTTGGTTGGTGTCGTTCGATGGTATTCGTTCGGTGTCGATCGATGTTGCTTCTACTGGGCCCTTATCGACTTCATCTCTAAATCGCAACCCTCTCTGAGAAGCTTCTGTGTGCTGATGATCATCCAATACCTCAATGTAAGAACTAAGATGCGCACCTTTATCTGGTGGGATTGGAAATTCAACATCAAATACTGCGCAAGGAACCACAATCCTCACAGGATCATGTATCCTCTTCACTCTTTTGTGAAACCCAACAGCTTCTTCTGTCCAGATAGGTGGTCTCTGATGTTTAGGGACAGCAAGGTGTGAGGCCTTATACTTGTACATCCTTTCCTCAAATTGTTCCAGCTCGATTATGTATCATGATAGCTCGTCCAACCATGAGTGTCGATCGTTATCGTCAGGTGGGTGTCGATCGATGTCGGGTGGATGATGTCGATCGATGTCATAGGGTGGATGTTGATCGGTGATGTAGGGTGGATATCGACCAATTTCATCATGTTAGCGTCGATCGATGCTAGCCTTTGGTGAAGTCTCCAGATCTTTTCTCGTAGTGTTTCGTTCATCATCAAGCTTCTGCTCTGTGTCAAGCCATTCCTCCAGCTCCAAGAAGTCTTCCATAGTGACTTCCCTACTCAAATCCAGATATTCAAGTGTTTCTTGTTCCTCTAGTTCCAAGAATTCTTCTAGCTCCAAGAAATCTTCCATGGTGTCTTTGTCCACATATGAGGTAAGATAACAGCTTGATCCATATGTGCTCTCCAGTGTCGAGTCTGCAATGTCCAGAGGAATACTCAAACTTTCAGGGATTTCAGTAGGTGTCAACCGGCAACATGGTTTTCTGTCGATCGATGCTGAGATGGTGATGTCGATCTTTTTTGAGGTTGTACCGTCGATCGACGTTGATGTCGTACCGTTTATCGACGTTGATGTCGTACCGTTGATTGACGTTGAGGTTGTCCTGTTGGTCGACGTTGAAGTCGTACCGTCAGTCGACGTTGAAGTCGTACCGTCAGTCGACGTTGAGGTCGTACCGTCGGTCGACGTTGAGGTTGTCCCGTTGGTTGACGTTGAGGTCGAACCATCGATCGACGTTGAAGTCGAACCGTTGATCGACGTTGAAGTCGAATCGTCGATCGACGTTGAAGTCGTACAGTCAATCGATGTTGAGGTCGTACTGTCCATCGATGCTGGGTCGTACTGTTGATCGATGCTGAGGTCGTACTGTCGATCGATGCTGAGCTCGTGTCACTAATGTCGGCTTCTTCTACTCTGCTCAGCTCTCCAGATACATGTTGTTCATCACCCTCTACCATATATCTCCTCATAGATTCCATCTCAATCTCTAGATTTACGGCAGCATCATGGAGAAATTTGTTGAGGAAGGCATCTCTCTTGTCATTCCAGGTAGTGAGAGATCATGGTGGTAATTTCTTGAATCAGTGAGTTGCATCTGCAGTAAGGGAGTATGGGAAGAGTGCAGAAGTAGTGATCTTCAAAGACTCCATTGAAGATAAACAATACCAATTAATTCCTCAACCATGTTGATGTGATCCATTTCTTGTTCGTGAGGAAAGCCATGAAAGGGACGATGTTCCATAAGAGTTATGTATATAGGTTTCAGCACAAAGTCCTCCCTCTCAGCAATACTTGGCATGAGTACCTATATCATCTCTGTCTCCCCGCAAGTGGTGTTCGTCATCGGATGAACAGTGTCGGGATGAACAATGCTTCAATGAACAATGTTTAGATGAACAACGTCGATCGATGCGGGATGAACAGTGTCGATCAACGTCGAGTGAACAGTATCGATTGACGTCGGGTTAAAAGTGTTGATCGATATTGGGTGAACAGTGCTGAGATGAACAGTGTCTTTTGTTGGTTGATTGACTCTGTCGATCAGTGTTGTTTGTCGGGTGTCGATCAATTGATGGTGTACGTTGTCGATCACTGCTTCTTGGAGGGTGTCGATCGATACTTCCTTGTATACTTACGGATTATGCATAAACCAGCAGGCTCCTTCTTTTAAGGACCTAAAATTCCTCTCTTCATTGTTGTTCCTGGTACTGAGATGTATGTACCTGAAACAGAAGAAAAAAATTTATCAGTTTTTTAAACAGTAGTAAAACCTAGACTAAATCTAACTAGACAAGATCTAATGGCGATCAAAGCTCCCCGACAAAGGCGCCAAATTTGATATCACTCAAATTACCCTAAGGAGTGATTTATACTCTCTCAAATAAGAGGTTGAGTTGTAGCACTTAGGGATCGAATTCACATGGAGCTAGGGCACACAAAAGATCTAATAGTTATATTATTAAGCTAGGCTAATAGATTATAAAACAGTAAATATAGTAAATTTTCAGGGGCAAACAAGATAGTTGTTCTTATGGGACTGAGAGTTGTTTGATGGAAGGATGGTTGCTAGATCTAGGGTTTCTATTCAGGTAATCATGATTATAAATATTAAAGAGCTCAACACTTATAAGAACAAATCGATCAACATTCGCTTTCTAAATTCGTCTATTGACTAGATCTAATGATCTCAACAATCGATTGCCGATCAATTAGAAAGTGTCGATCGATGATTCTAGAGGAATATCGATCGATACACCTTTCACGACGTTGATCGATTATTCTATTTGAATATCGATCGACACGCTTCTAGCAAGCTTTGTGCGCGGGTTGATAAAGTTCTCACTAGGGTTCCTAGATCAGTTATCACTTGTTTCTAGCAATCCTAGTTCAATGAGGATCTATTCAGAGAAAAGAGCAGCTATCACTTGTGCCTAATGATTCTAAGATCAGGTTTCTAATTCGTGACTCTAGAACACAAGCAGTAAGAACATCATAGTGATGAATATCACAACCTAGCAATTCTATATTTGGGGCTAATCCCTCATAACTTATTTGAACCCTAAACCTAACAGGTGGATCTATTCAAGCATGAAGTTTGTCACAGAAATCATAGATGAATAGATATAAAACTGCAATAAAATAAATATAAAAACCAAAGGAGTTCCAGGAGGACTATGAAGGAGTTCCTCCCTTCTCTCCTATCTAAGAGAAACAATGAATAGAAAGCTTAGATAGCATAGTCGTCAACAATGACTTATAAATAACATAAATAGGGTTTCAAGTCGTCAAGGGGCATCTTGGTAATTTGTGGTTACTTCTGGGCTTAAGTCAGTCTTTAAATATACTTGGCCCGCATTCTGGCATCACCGTCGATCGACACCAAGGATGCACCGTCGATCGACAGTCCTTCATCTCTTTGACAGCTTCCTCTCGCGAGGCAGACTGACCACTCTTCAGTAAAACGAGCATAAATTCTGTTACAGGATGATTATTGACCTCAAGCCGGAGGCATTGGAAAGCTAACTTAAAGCTCTATCCTTTATCAAAATATTATCTCAATCTAACGGTGGTAAGGTCTCAGTCCATAGTTAAACATCTGACGCGTCTGTGTAGCTCTGCACTCAAAAGGCTCCAAAAGACACCAAAATCTCCGCTTTCCTCCAAATTGTCCCTGAACCTGTAAATACTAGACTCTATATAGTAGTAAATATATATTAAAACACTTATAAACCGTGGCTAAAAGTGGGTAAAATCTTTGGCCTATCAAATATCAGCCGGTTTGTTGTCGAATGTAATCAGGATATCATCAACATAAACCTGTAGATAGATAACTTCTTTACCAGTTTGTAGCACAAACATTGAAGTATCTGCGAGAGAGTTCTTGAAACAAAGATATAAGAGAAAGTCTTTAGTCCCAAGTACAAGGCACAAGGAGCTTGCTTGAGTCCACAAATTTTCTTGCGCAGTCGGCACACATGGTTTGGTTTGTCCAGATCAATGAAGCCAGGAGGCTGCTCCATGTAAACTTCCTCAGTTAGTGTGCCTTAAATAAATGTGTTGTTGACTTCAAGTTGAAGATCGGCTAGGAGCGAGAGACTGAGACATCTAGAATGAGGCGAATTGTTGAGCATTTTTTGGCCAGGCTGAAAGTAGCAGTGTAGTCACGTCCATACTATTGGTGGTATTATCTGGCTACCAATTGAGACTTGTACCTGCCATGATCACCATTAGGTAAAAATATGTTTTTATAAATCCAACAACATCGAACAATATTTTGATGAGGCTGGCAAGGAACCATAACGTATGTCTTATTTTGAGCAAAGGCGTCGAGCTCAGTAAACATGGAACCTCTCCACTGTTTATCCGACAATGCTTGTTTCACTGTTCTCGGTTCAGGTGGGATGTGTTTGGTGTGGGAGGCAGTTAGGTTGAGCTTGGATTTTGGCTTGATGATATTGTTTTTACGGTGAGTGGTCATTGAGTGATTGTTATTGAGTGATTGTTATTGGTGGGTTGAGGAATAGGTTAAGGATGAGTTGAGGAAAACAATGACTGGTGAATGGATTCGGTTGTTTGGGCTTCTGTATTTGGGCTATAAGGGATGACTTGAGTTGGTAGGCCTATTTTCGGATGGGGTTAGATTTGGGCTGTAGAGATATTTAGAGGCTGAGGTATCAGAGGTGGGTTTGTTTCGTCATTCTGTGATCCATCAGTATCGGTGGAATATGTAGTCTGTTGAGGTATCAATCCTGGTGAAGAATCTATGGCAATGGGACACCCAAGGATAGATCATTTACCTGAAAATGAGCAGGAAAAAATTCAACGAGACTTTTTAACATGCACAAATGATAGACAGATATGAAGTTTTTGTGTGGGTTGAGAAAAAGTGAACCAGTGTGTGTTATCAGCAATGGAGAGCCATCTCCTATGAATAATGTATTGTTGCTTTTGTATGTCTGGTGGATTAAGAGGTTCTCAAAATCACCTGTCATATGATCTGTGGCACCGCTATCCATGAGCCACACATTTGTGGGATTAGAATATCCAACTGCAAGGTTGGCACGAGACTGCCACGGAGGATATGTGGCATTATACTAGTGAGAGTTGGCAGATGAGTTGGGGTTACCGAGTTGAGAGCACCTTATGGCACTATGGCCTTTAACACCATAGAGCTAGAAGCAACCTTAGTATCTGATATACCATGCATCTTTCTTGTTTTTAGCCATGGTATTATGGATTTTTAATATGTTTTAGAGTGTTTTCAGGTTTAGGTACGTTCTGGAGAACTTTGGTGAATTTGGATCTTTTGAGGTGCAGAACTACACAGACGCGTCAGATGTTTAGCTATGTATGGAGATCTTCCCACAGTTCGATTGAGCCCATCTTTCGACATAAGATATAGCTTTGAGTTAGCTTTCCAATGTCGCTGGTTTTCGGTCAATCATCAACCTATAACAGAAGTTATTCCTGATTTACTGAAGAGTGGTACGTCTGCCTCGCGAGAGGAAGTTGTCGAGAAGATGAAGGAATGTTGAACAATGACAGACCCTTGGTTTCAATCAACGATGACCGACTTATGCCCAGATGTCACCAATTATTACTAGTATACCCCTGCACGAGTTAAACCCTATTTATATGTTTTCTAAGCCATTGTTGATGGCTACGCTTTCAACGCTTTCTTTAGATCTTTTGTTCTTAGTTTATGTTAGGAAAGAAGATAGGAACTACTTCAGAGTCATCTTGGAACTCCTTTAGTATCTTCTTGGTTTTATTACATATTTATTCTTCTATGATTTTTGTGACAAACTACATGTTTGAATAGATCGACCTGCTAGATCTAGGATTTTTAGAGTTTTGATGTTCATGTAAGACATACAATTACTAGGGTGATAACTGAATCCTTCATTGAATTGTTCTTACAGCTTGTGTCCTAGAGTAGCTACCTAGAACCCTGATCATAAGATAGTTAGGCGCACGCGACAACATGGTTTAATGCCTGAATTAATTTTGTTGAGCTGATCTGGTAAAACTAGTGAACCAATAGATTAGTTCGATAAAGCTTGCCTAAGGAAGCATCGAACGACACTAACTCAATAACATCAATCGACGCTCGGTCCGTGTTAACAAACGACAGCTGAGACACTGGACTTAGTCAATATATTAGACTCGCGGCGACAGCCGGTTGTCTTTTACATTGGATATCGAGTTCTATGATCAACCTTAGCAACTATATATTGAGTTCTGATAACCTGAATAAAACCCTAAGTCTGGCAACCCTCCTTCTATCAAACAACTCATCAATCGACTGAACAACTACCTTGTTCAACTTGCTTTACTATATCTATTGCTTTATAATATGTTAGCTTAGCTTAATCGCGACTTGCTTGAGACTATTGTATGCCTACGCTCCATGTGGATTCGATCCCTAAGTACTACAACTGAACCATTAGACTCAATCAGTTTGATTTTGGCTAGGTTTTTCTATATTAGTTTATTAAAATAAAAAGTATGTTTTAGGCACATACATCTTAGTACGAGGAACAACTATGAATAGAGGATTTTTTAGGTTCTTCAAAGAAGGAGCCTTCTGATTCACCCACGATCCATAAGTATACTAGGAAAATATCGATCGACACCCTCCAAGCAGCAGCGATTGATAGCGTGAAACCAAGCACCGAATGACACTGTTCATCCCATGTCAAACGATACTATTCATCCCATGTCGAATGACACTGTTTATACTGACACTGTTCATCCTGACACTATTTCCCCGGTGACGAACAACACTATTCATCAAGTGTCGATCGATATCACTTGCGGGAGACAGAGAATGTCGAAGTGCTCATAATGATTTTTGATGAGAATGGGATCTTACGAGACGAAGAAGATCGCACTCGCAAAAACACAGGATAAATGATTAATGCATAAGGAGCTGTAATCCCTGATGTGATTGTTGTTGCTGAGATGAATGACTTTGATCTGAGCCGCAAATGGTATGATTGAGTAGGTCAAGACCCCTTCCAGAGTCTTTCTTGCGAAGATCTCAGAAACCACATCAAGGAGCTTGAGGAGTTAGCCTCAGTGAGCGAGCAGCATGAAGTATCTGTAGACCACATTCTCTGTAAGATTTTCCCTCACTCTCTCTTTGGAGGTGCATTTAGCTGGTTCAGTCAACTGTAGCCAGGATCTCTAACCTGCTGAGAGGACATTAAAATTTCCTTACTGATCAAAATTTTCAGAGAAGCTACAACAACTCGACAGAGGAAGCTTGATGATATGTTGGACAAGATGATTAAAGATGGGAGAAGGAATTGATGTCTAGTTTCAGTCAGATGTTGGGTGTTGTCTACAATGAGCAGAAAGAAGAATTTGAAACCATGAGCACTCACATCAAGAAACCAGACATTCAGGTTCCACAAGTAGATGAGGCTACGACTTCAGCATCGATCAACACTACTTCAGCATCGATCGACATACACTCATGTTGTCGATCGACATCACTTAAAATCCTTGAAATTTTGAGTTGTCCTCAGGACATTGCAGACTCGATATTGTAGAGCACCGATGAATCAAGATGTTATCTTACCTCAGATGTAGACAAAGAGATCACCATAGAATATTTCTTGGAGCTAAAAGAATTTTTGGAACTAGAGGATGGAGAAAAACTTGAATATTGGGATACTGATAGGGAAGTCACTATGGAAGACTTTTTGGAGCTGGAAGAAGGGCTTGACTCAGAGCATAAGCTTGATGACAATCAGTACACTATGAGAATTGATCTGGAGACTTCACCGAAAACTAACATTGATCACCACCCACCCAACAGCATCGATCGACACTTATCTGATTGCATTGATCAACACTTATCTGATTGCATCGATCTACCACACCCACCTAATATCGATCGACACCCATCGTTGGACGAGCTGCCATGATACATAATTGAGTTGGGACCAGTTGATGAAAGAATGCACAAGTCCGAGCAGGTTATGATTTTTGGTATGATTTTTTTCCTTTTTAGACTATTCAGGATAGGCTTCATGATCATGTAATAAACCTTCCAAACAAATTGAATCATGCAGATTATTACTCATTCAGCTAGTTGTAACAAGCACACTACTGATATATTTGCTTCTCCTACTCCTTTGAATGATATTCCAGTTTTTGGTTCTACTGTGCAGAGAGAGAAACAAGTACATCGTTTCTAATTTCTTTTTTTTGTTTGTGTTTGTATGATTTTCTTTTTTTTAGACTATTCACGATAAACTTTCTGATCATGTACTAAACCTTCAAAAAAAATTGAATCCTGCAGGTTATTACTGAACTAATTCAGCTAGCTGTAACAAGCAAACTACTGATACATTTACTTCTCATGCTCCTTTGAATGATAATCCAGTTTTTGGTATGATTTTCTTCTTTCTTAGACTATTCAGGATAGGCTTCCTGACCATGTACTAAACCTTCCAAACAAATTGAATCACGCAGTTTATTACTGATTCAGCGAGCTGTAACAAGCAAACTATTGATACATTTTCTTATCCTGCTATATGGTGAAGTTTCCTATTGTTCTATTCTTTTTCATTTCAATGGTTTGTTGATGATTTACATTTTTATTGATCATTTCTGGATGTTGTTTATTTAATGGTTATGTGATATTCACCAGACCACATATATATTTTCTTTTGGAAGCCTATCCTGAATAAGTTGGATGCTTATTTTTTTTGGTAAAGAAACTAAGTGACTGGGTGCAAGCTGAACTTCGAACTTGACATTTGGTGCAAGTTGGATGCTTTCCAACTTATATAATATACAATTTAGGTTTAAATGCATTTTTTCTCAAAAATTCCAATTCACAATTTGAAATTTCTCAAATATGCAGATATCAATCCTTAGTTTTTGGTCTGAATTCATTTTTTTAGTTTAAACTTCTTTGCTAAAAAGGAAAACACTAATATTCAATTATTCTTGAAACCCATCCAGAAATTCCAAACTTCTTTCCAACTTTTATAATATAAAATTTATGGTTAAATACATTTATGTTTTAGCTTCTACCAGATGATTTTCCTCAGCCTAGCGGCTAAACTCCCACTCTTACGAAACTGAAACACTTGCCTCATCCCGTGTTCGATTCCCCTTGGAGTTGGATCGCTTTTTATTTTTTAATTGAATAACACTCATTGGATTATATTCATTTACTTTACATCAACAAACAATTGAAACACATTTTCCTAGTGGCCACACTTTATTCCCCCTTTCCCAGAGATCTCGTGTTCGAAACCTAGTAGATGTATATTTGTTCTTTTTTTCTCCAAAATTCTAAATCACAATTTGAAATTTCCCAAATATGCAGATATCAATCATTAGTTTTTTTTTTAATCTCATTTCATTTTTTTTAGGTTAAACTTTTTTGCTAGAAAGAAACACACTTATATTCTACTATTCTGGAAACTCATCCAGAAATTCTAAAATTCTTTCTAACGTTATAATATAAAATTTTGCTAGAAAGAAACACACTTATATTCTACTATTCTGGAAACCCATCAAAGTTCAAAAACATAGTCTTAGCATGACATGTATTGAATCTCCCATCACGTTGTTGTCCTTCGTAACCAAGCCAAAAAAAATTCAAATTTTCTAGTATCGAATTTTCTGGAAAGGTATCCTGAAAGTTTGAAACACCTTCCTGAAACTAAAAAAAAAAACCCCACAAATTTTCACAAAAAAAAAAACCATCTCAGTCACACTCAAGAACATTGGGATTGCGGATAAAATACCACACATAATCAACAGAATCAACATTGTCTAGAAAAGAACATAATCAAAGGTACATTACCTCAAAACCTTGTGTTCCCAAAATTTAGCAGCCTTTGATTTGAGCTTCAACAACTTCCAAGGACCTTTCCAACGTTGGACAACAAACGCAACAGAGCTTTGTCTTTAGTAGAACAACTTCTCAGGTAATGGTGTTTCTCTTCAGCTACAAACAGTACCAAATAGTTTAACGAGTCACATTTGCGATTAACGAGAACAAGAAAAAGCTATAACTTTGTTTTGACAATTACACAAATTGTCTTGCTCAGGTTTATAACCTCACGAAGAATCTTACGCAAACAACAAAGAACTTCTGACTCAGTATATTGTATTGCATCCACTACAGCTAAAACGTTTTGAGCAAGAAACAGACACTCAAACAAGAAAATAACTTAATTTAAGAAACCTAATTAGATAAAATTACACAAACTCAGCACTAAAAAGGACCTATGCCTGACTATAAACAAAAGTCACATGTGTTACCTTTGGTGAATTCATATTGGTTTGAGTCTCTTCAAAAAGAGAGGTGTAATAGGCAGGGTCGTAGACAGAACCACCTCAGATTTCTTCAGCACATGAGCATTGCATATCTGTAGCAGGAGTTTATGGATTCAAGAATCTGATCCATAAATCAGAATGTGTGGTGAAGTGAAGTGCCGACAATAGAAGCTCCAAGCCTATAAATCTGAAACAACAAGAGTGAAGAAAATAACTTGACAAAAAAAACCAATTATCTCCATAGCTATGGTAAACTTTACTGAGAATATAAAAAAAAGGTTCCATTCGTTTCAGTTGAAATGCTCCTATGACATCACCGAAACGAAACCCCCAAATTTTGAATCAAAATCCCTAATTACAAATAACAATTGAAAATCCTCAAACTTACATGCATAAGCTTCAATTTAGATTGTTAAGAGTGTTGTCGACGTAGAATCACGGTGATTTTAACACTGCTATCGTCGCCTGTGTCGTCGTTAGTTCACCGATGTTGTCGTCAGTTCGTCGGTAGCGTCGCCGGTGTTCGTCGCCAAAAATGTCGAAAGAGAAACACTTTTTAAAAAAATTATATTTGATACTAGAAGGGTGTCCGCGCTTAGCGCGGGATATTGTTTTATTACGGTTAGATATGATTTTTTGGATGATGTAATTAAGTGGTCTTTCTTATTTGTAAAGAGAATTATTTGATGTTTTATTGTGTTATGTAGTATTAGGTAATATGTTAATATATTATGTGTTTGTTTTTCAATAATGTGTTGTTGTGTGTATAATAGTAATTGTGTGGTGAAGTGAGCTTTTAATGTAAATTATATT
>NC_027749.1:32605592-32605925 GCF_000695525.1 Brassica oleracea var. oleracea | reverse complement strand
TATTTTGAACATTACTCTTTTAAAATGTTTTTTGCCCACTCTCCATATTTTGACCCTGAGCCGTCCTCATCTATGTAATTCGCTTACCTTTCCGGTGTGCGGTGCTTCTCGCCATCACTGAGAAAAGACTGACCTTTGTGTTCTTGTTTTTCCTCACATTCATCTCTTGGGATATTATCTGGTATTTGTTATAGATCATGCTTACGAATTCCCAATTATGCGGTTGTTTTTCAATGTGTTGTAGGTTGTTTTGGTCAATATTGGTCCTCTTCTTTTTTAGATTTTGGCTAATTTTAGGAACTACATCTTGTTGGGTTGGGTCAGAGTTCAGTT
>NC_027749.1:32585816-32605015 GCF_000695525.1 Brassica oleracea var. oleracea | reverse complement strand
CTCCTTTGAGCTCGGAGGAATGTTTTGTCTTATATTTTACTCCCTCTGTTCCAAAATAGATGATGTTTTAGAAAAGTTATGATGTTTCAAAATAGATGATGTTTTGATATTTTATATTAATTTAAATTTTATTGAAAACTGTGTGACCAGTGATGTTTTATATTTATTTTTAAGGATTGGATGAATTAATTTTGGTTTATATTTTTAATGTTTCTTTTAGAAAAAAGTGTATACCTTAATTCTTGTTCATACACTCAAAACATCAAATATTTTGGAACAGAAGGAATATCATTTTATCTTTTCTAACATCTGCTTGTTCTATCCATGATATTATTGGTAAGATGAGGTAAGTTAGTTTTTTTTGTTGATCTTTTTCTGGCTCCAAACTTTTATTGAGTTAGTGTTACTATAGTATAATTGGCTTTTTTCTTTTGGTTGTGGAAGTTGTAGGTTTAGATTATGCGTTGTATTCTAGTTTTTTCTTATAAGTTTGGTTATTTGTGGAAGTTGTAGGGCAGTTCTGAGCGAAGTGACCTATCTTATCACATCGGTAACACTCAACCTTTGATGCGTCTCTCTCTTGCCTTGTGGAAGTTGTAGGTTTAGATTATGTATTGTATTCTACTTTTTTTCTTGTTAGTTTGGTTATTTAATGATTTTTAATAGTAAAATAAATATATAATTTATAAATAAAATAATAGAAAATGGTAAAATAATAATAAAAATTATGTTCTTTTATGCAAAAAATAAATTAAATATTTTTAAAATATATATATATATATACATATATTTTTATTTATTTTTTATTCATCTTAAATTTTAGTGACCAATAAAATAAATTATCAAATTTTATACAAAGATGGTTAATATTAAAAGAGTAGATAGTGCATAATTAGAAAGTACTTGGCCAAATTGCAATAATCTAAAAGAAGAAGGACCTAAAATGTAAAAAAAAATACATGGATGACACGTGTCGTAAAATTCCCTTGCCACTTGGCAGAAGAAGGGAAAAACTCAACTTTATATATATAGATAGATTGGTGTGTAAAAGTATTATAGTCTTTTAGCCTATTACCGAATGCTATATTTGTGATTTTTAGCTTGAGGTGCTATTTTTGGGATGAAAACTTAAAAAGGGCAATTCAGGAAGAATTTAAAATCTACATAACAACTTACACGTACGTTGTAAGCAAAAATTATAGTCACCATACTACACATAACATTTCTAGCATTATATATTAGATCAATAATTTATAATTTTATTTTATTTTCGTACCTAATTTAGTTTGTAAAAAAAAACTCAAGACTCCCAAGAAGTTAATAAAAATTTTATATAATCATTTTTAGATATAATTTTGTCACGGTGCGTTCATGAAGACAATTTGTTTGTGTTGTTTTTTTCTGAAATATGATACCAACCGTTAGTGAGTGCTAGTTTTTATAGATATTAGTTTAATAAATGTTTTCCAATATATTTAAGTAGATCACACTATAAATACATGGACAAACTGATATCATATTTGTTATTTGGATATTGCGTTGTTATGATGAATCATTCATAGGAAGAATGTTTTCGTACTTTCTAAATGTTGTAAGAAAATGTTATGCTCCATGTTCAGGTCGTTTCTCAGTGGCAGCTTCTGATTCTTTGTGATTATCCACAAGTGTTTAGCCCTTCTCTAAATTCAGATTTATCTGGATCTATTTTGTATTATATGATTGCATCTATGATTGCTTTAGAATTTATCACTCCTAAAATTAAAATTTCGTAAAAGCAGAATAAAAATATGTGAATGACACAAAATAAAAAACTATAAGACGGAAAATATATACAACATAGAAATGCAGAACCAAGAAAATAACAGAAATTATGCTTCATAAAAATGGATAACTAAAAGAAATAAGAAGAAAAAACGATGAAGAAAACACTTCTTCGTTTTGTTTTTCTTTCAAAAGAAATTAAGATATACTTAAAAGATATTCTGTAGATTTAATAGTATTGTTTCCGAAAAGAAAATAAATAAAAATGCCATTCTTGTGAAGTTGTTAGTTTAAATATTTTAATAACTATTATGACAAAATTATATAAAAATAATTTTAAATATCCAGATTGCATACTTTAGTTAATTTACATTTATAAAAGTGTAGTTCTCAAAATAAATAAACAATGATGTAGTTTTCAAATTAAAATCTCATATAAATGTATTTTCCCAAATTTTCTCTATATAATAACCTTTAGTTCATATACTATTTAAAAATATGTTATTAGAAACTATGAAATTTTAATAATTCATTTAAAATATTAATGACAAATCAAATTTAAATTATAAAAAATTATTTTAATTATAAAAAAAATCTGTTTAGAAAATTTAGAAAGCATTACCAAAAGTTCAAATATTTTTTCTAAAATAATATTTTAATTAGTAACAAAAATTCAAAATTCATGTAATTTTCCAAGCTAAAAAATACTCGTGTAATTTTCCAAAGTTTTCTTGACAAAATATACAATTTGAAAATAATTATTCAAACTCAAAATAATAAAATTTCAAATTTTACAAAAGATGAAATCATAGATAACGAAAAACAAACTATATGTTGTAAAAATTAAAGTAATCTAATATTTTGAAATCTTAATTAAAAAAAAAAAGAAATTTAATATCATAAGATCCAAAAATATCATACATCAATAAAATTTACCAAAATAATATGATAGATGCTAATATGTATAAAATTTACTAAAATAATAGGGCTTATATTAATTAAACATAATAGTGTTTTTATTTGTAAATCCCATAAAATACTAAAATGATATATGTTAAAGTATATATGTTTTTAAACACAACATGTAAATATAAATTATCTTAAGCATATATACTTTCTATAATATAAATAAATATATTTTTAAAATGTACTCTATGCAAAATGTATAAATTAAAGAAAAAACATATTTTGGAGGAGGTTCTCTATTTGATTATTTCAGATTGTTATTTTATTGTACCTAATTTTAAAATATATTAGAAAGTAACAAAGTAAAATATATTGCACAAATCACTATATATTAATAATGTTGAATAAAAATATAAACAATAATATTATAGAGTTACAAAATATATAACACTAAAATGGAAATTATATATTTAAAATATTTTTAATAATATCTATATATTTATAAAATAAAAAAAATATCTGCACGGACTTGCGGATCAAAATCTAGTTTAACTTTAAATGTAAATGTATGGATTTGCAAGGCCGGACCTAACAATTTCCGACCCAGAAGCAAAAAAAAAGAGTTTTGGCTCATGATCTAAATAAAACATGAAAATATTAGTGAGTGTTCCCAGGTGTTCGAACCCATGAACTCTTGAACAATATACCTAACCTTTGTCACCAAAACTAGGAGTGGGCACTTCGGTTATTTTCTCGGTTTGGTTCGGGTTCGGTTTGGTTTGGTTAGTTTGGTTCTAGTATTTTTCCAACTGAGATAAACCATAGTTAGGTTGGTTTGGTTCGGTTCAGTTTGTGTTCGGTTCGGTTTGTATTCGGTTTGGTTCGGTTTGTTTTTGGATCGGTTTAATTAGGTTTTTCTTAGTTTTATTTTTTGTAAAAAAATTATGTTTTAAAACATAAATTATGTAAACATAAATTATGTGAACTAAATTAAATATAAAACTGAAACAAAAACCTTTAAAAAAATCACAAAAAGTATATAAAAATTAAAACAAATGAAAGTTAACTAAAAAAAACCAACATCATTAGTAATGTCTCTTATATCATTATTAAAAACTTGCAATGAATCATCTTCCATGTGACGCTACGGAGAAGAACTTTTTTTTTTAATAAAATTTTCTTTAGGTTTTAGGTTTAGATTTAACATCCACGTTTACATATATAAGAATATAAAAATACAGAGTTTTTTATTTTTTTCAATCAAATATTTTGATGATTGCATATTAGGTTAGAAGAATATATGTTAATGAATGAAAAAAATGGAAAATACGTGGTTTGGTATTAGAATTTTAGTACATTGGTATTACTAATATTTTTAATTTAGATAATTACAAAAACACATCGGTTTTTCGGTTCAGTTTCGGGTTGGAGAAATTTTCAACCGAATGGTTTGAAATAGATTTTGGTTCGGTTTGAATCGGTTTTCGTTCGGTTGGTTTGGTTTGACTCGGTTCGGTTTGGTTTTTTTGCCCACCTCTAACCAAAACTAGAGAGAAATGTAGTTTATACGTGGCCCCTAAATTAAATAGTTCTTGTCGGCCCTAAAGCCAATGTTTGATCTGCTTAGTATCAAGCACGGCACCGTGGACTTGGTTAAGAAAACCTTTAATTTAATATTCTATAATAAAGCAATACTAGTTTTATTAAAATATGATTTTCCCATCAATTTATAATCTAAATGCAACGAAGCTGCTTGCAAATCAATCATCAGATATAGAATTTAAGATAATTGTAGTCTTTGACGTTGGACTTGGTCAGCAAAAACCTTTCTGTACGATCTCGTATTTTCATAAATTTTCAAAGAATGTTAATTTTTTTTTAATACCGAATAATTATGCAATTACAACTATGAGAAATATTACAGACGATTTTACAGCCAACAAATCTACCTGCTGTATAAGGATTTACTTCTGACTGCATCACTTGAGCCGCTTTATGGGATCCACGCTTAACGGTACCCTTTGCGCCATGTTTGTAAGTTTTTTCTCTCTTGATTCACATAATTCCGTCTTCTCCGAAAATTAAAACTCAGATTTTCTGGTGTAAAATCATTAATGAACCCTTCGTCAAACTACTGGATTAAGGGAGATTCCACGAATTTTTTTTTTTTAAGATTGTCAACTTTTAATGCTCGTAATCTTGTTTCTTTTGAAAATTAGGAATTTCCGTTACGTCCACCTATATCATGTGCATGCAGTTCGATATTATAATGTCAAAATAGGTATACCATATCCTGATGTATTTAAATTTATCCAAATAAAACAATCCTTATATTATTTTAATAAACTAGAGTTCTACTCTTTAGTAGTTAAAAACAACTAACGAACCAAATTTATTAAAGAGAAAATCTCTTAGAAAATCATCAGAAATATCGTTATTTAAATGTTTAGCAAAACTTGAAATTTAAGGTTTGATAGTGTTTCTATCCAAAATCAGAACCTTATATTAAACCTTAAATATTTTATGTTTTACATTTTAGTTCTTAAAACTGATAAAAACTTATTAAAATATAATATTTTAAATAATATATATATATATATATATATATATATATATTCTACAAAACTATATTTTATAAAACTATTCATAAAATTATTCAATCTAAAGATGAAAGAACCATAAAAAGAATCCAATAACAATAAACGGCTTTGGATTAAGCCAAAATTATATGGACAATATTTTGGAGATTTGAATGATTTAAATCAAATTTTCATAAATTTAAGTATTTTAATATTTTAAATTTATATATAATAATTAAACAGTAAAGTTATGTAAATTTTATAAGATATAAAATTATAAGGACTAAAAATGATTTGAAAAGGTTGATAAAATTATTTAGAAGAAATATAAGTGTAGAAAGTTAAATAAATAAATATGAAACTTCAAAGAAAAGGTTTTAAACTTTAAAACAGTAAACTTGATGTTTCAATGTTCAAAATCTTGAAATTTAAAGTTTTAAGGGTTTTGGAGCATACAAAACTTTATATTTGAGTTTATAAAGTTTCTTTAATGATGCTCTTAGATAGTACAAACACATTTACAAAAGAGCATATTAAAGAAAAATAAATTGTTAATGATGTTTAGTTAAAAGAGAAAATGACTAAATTACTCCAAATTCTAAAATCTTACTATAACTTAGTCTTCAATTCTAAAACTTAAACTCTAATTACTAAATTTAAACCTAAATATAAAATAAAATAAAAAGTCTTTTAACTTTTAATTAGTGCTATTTTGAGATTTTTTTCCCTTGTGTAGTATTTTTAATACTATTACATGGTATTTCTCTTTATTAAAATGTAAACCAGATTATATTTTGAATTTCAGTTTAAAATCTTCAAATTACAAAAGAAAATGTACAATCAACTTATAGTAATAGTTTGTATTTACACTTATATGTCATCATTTAGCCTCAAGTCCAATAAGATACATGTGTGCAGTGTGAATATATATATATGTGAGATCAGAATTCGTACTTGCTAAATATACAAGAACAAACAACCGAAAAATAAAATATAAAACAAGTATCTAACAATTCTAATTAATACTGAAAAGAACCTTAACTACGTCAACAAAGCCATAGTTTGAAAGGGTACATTGAAAGGTACATTTACATATATGCACTTTATAATAATTATTTACTAAACCACTGGAATTATATAATTAATTAACTTGGTTAAACTAAAATAAATCAGAATTTGAATTAGTCAGCATTTGACCTTCACTAATCATAACCATTATATACAAACGCACACTCTGGAACTGTACATACTTGTTGACGAAGACCAATGACTATTCCAAGCTTTGAATTGGTCAAATGTTCAAACACATTCTTCACTCAATTCAGATCTAAAGCCTTTAAATTTCAAAAGAAATCAATCTTCATCTAACCACAACCCCAAAAGCTTACGTTTTTCTCCTCCTCAATCCTATAAATTCTTAATCTAAACCTTACCATAAGGAGCTAAAAGATAACCGTGTTTTATAAACATTACATTTCCTCCCCTTCTGTGTCAAAACTGCTACCAAGAAATCTATATAAGGTACTGCTATTAACTATTTTTTCCGGTGATCGCTTCACCGGTAAGTATCCGGCAAGGGCTTCTTTGATCGGAAACATTGGCACTGACCAAATTACACTTTTGGTGAGATAATATGGATATGTCGAACTGGGAGCAGAAGAATTTGCTAAGTGAGCTGGTTCATGGGCTGAAGGCGGCAAAGCAGCTCCAAGCTGAGCTCGGAACAGCTCCTTCTCCGCCACCACCATCGTTGTCTTCTTCTTCCTTATGTATGACGACGGAGATGAGAGAAACCCTCCTACATCAGATCGTTTCTTCCTATGAGAAAGCTATTTTGATGCTCAACGGTTCCAGCGTAGTACACAGTCAGATGGCGGAGATGGTAAATCTTGCGGCGAATCCTGTAGCTAACACCGGTAAAGTTCCAGAATCTCCGACTTCGATCAACGGAAGTCCGAGAAGTGAAGAGTTTATTGATGGCGGAGGATCGAAAGATTACAACTTGAGCTCTAAAAAGAGGTACAATTTTGAACCTGAGCATAATAGAAGAAAGAAAATAAGAGTTGCAAGAATTACGAAACTTAATAAATAAATTCATAATTTAATTAGAGATATGAAAAGTTAATTGAAATATTGCAGGAAGATGTTGCCAAAGTGGACAGAGCAAGTGAGAATTAGCCCAGAGAGAGGCTTAGAAGGACCTCATGATGATGTCTTCAGCTGGAGAAAATATGGCCAGAAAGACATTTTAGGCGCCAAGTATCCAAGGTATCATCATCATCTTACGACATCATTCATGTTATACATTCATCAGCATCATGTAATGAAATTAATCAGATACTCTGCTGTTTTTGTGTTGCAGGAGTTATTACAGATGTACATTTCGTAACACACAGAATTGTTGGGCCACGAAACAGGTCCAGAGATCGGACGATGATCCTACGATCTTCGATTTGACATACAAAGGAAAACACACTTGCTCACAGGGAATCCCACCTCGGGATAAGCCAGACACTACACCAAACACAACACTCATAAATTACCAAAATGACCTTCTCGCCAATCTCAGGACCAATCTTTCTGTCCGTACCAACGGGATCGAGAGCGACGGTTTCTCATTCCCAGTTACGCCACCGTTTTACTCGTACGAGTCCGATTTCGGCAACGGTGGTGGAACGTTCTGCGACATGGGAAATTATTCTCGTCCGTCGGATTTTACGGGATTGGTCTCCACTAATACCTCTACAGGAAGTTCTCCAATTTTCGATGTGGATTTTCAGTTTGATCCAACGGCCGAGATTAACACTGGTCTCCACACATTTCTCCATGATTCGGTTTAACTTCAATTAGGGATTAAAATATTCTTTGAGATTATTAATATAGTACAAAATAAGGATTACTGTTTGACAAAAATAAAACATTTTGGATTTTTAACGTAAAAGCCCCAATTAATTTTGTTTCGGGTATAAAGCCCTCAATTAATGATTCAATAAATAAAAACCCTAAGTAACTTTTCTTAACGAATTAAACCCTCCTGTTACTTTTTCCGTCAAAGTTAAACATAGCGTATTTGGAAAGGAATAAAACAACACAATTGTAGATAAACAACACGATTTTTAATTAGAATGTCACGTAGTTTTACCCTTCCAACTTGAAAATTAAGTCAAGTAAAAATTTCCAAAGCCGACATAGCTTAGAATGATGAACCCTAGTTTGCAAAAGAGAAGGGTTTTGAGTTTCGCTTGGTTCTTGTGAGAACTTGAGAGAGACTGAGTTTGAGAGGGGGTGAGTTTGAATCTAGTGCGAGAGTTGAAAACGAGAAGCCTAGTAGTTCCTGCGGGTTTGAAAACGAAAAGTGAAAGTGAAAGAGTTGATTCAGTGGTCGCTGGAAGATGAACAGGTAAGTTTGGCTTGCTTATATCTCAAATTTATATGGAATTTTGTGATTTATTATTGGTTTGATTATGTGTGTTTGATGGGTTTGAATTTTTTTGTAAACAGAAAAATTCATATTCGTTTACACGTTGGAGGATACTGGGCAGCAGATGGAACATACAATGGTGGTGGAACAAGATGTTGTAGGATTGATTTTGTGGAATCAACTTTCGGAATGCTTAAAAGTATGATCGCAAGTGGCGGCTTTCCAGAGAACATGGATAAATTCTCTTATTTCCAGTCTGGAATAGTAGATCAGAGTAGGAAGGATGTATGTTGTGATACAGATGTGGTGGAGATGGTGAACACCACAACTGAACTGTAAAGCATAAATATTTTTGTTGTAAGAGGTGATGATCCTTATCTCGATGATGTTCTTATTGGAGGAGATAAAGAGGAAGAAGAACCGAAGAGTGATGATGAATGGACTGACTTTTACAAGGATGATTATGTTGAAAGTGAAGACTCAGATGATGATGAAGGCAAAGTTGAGTTTCTAGTTGGCCAAGAATTTATTTCACAAGCTAAATGTACAGAGACAATAGAAAAGTATTCAGTGAAAGAGAGGGTCAATATCCGTTTTCAGAGATCAGAGAGGAAGAAAGTAGCAGCAGAGTGTGTAGCTGATGGATGCTCATGAAGGCTATATGCATCGATCAATAGTAGATCACCTAATATGGTTGTTAGATCATACAAAGGAACTCATTCTTGCTACCCTACAGGAACTGTTACTCTCTACACTGCTCCAAAGATAGCTGTTGATTTTCTAAACGAGTGTAGGACAAACCCGAACCTTAAAGCTGACCAGATAATGCAGCGGTTGGCTCTTAAAGGTCTTCGTGTTCCTAAGACAAAATGTCAGAGTGCAAGGCAAATGATGTTGCACATATCAGTGATGAGTATGTTGAGCAGTTTACAAGGATGTATGACTATGTCGAAGAACTCAAGAAGACAAATCCTGGCTCGACAGTAATATTAGGTACAAAAGAGAGAATTTTTGAGACGTTTTATACTTGTTTCGAGTCTCAAAAAGTTGGTTGGAAGAGTGCTTGTCGGCGTATCATTCACTTGGATGGAACATTCTTAAAAGGGCGAATGAAAGGGCAATTATTGACTGCAGTAGGAAGGGATCCAAATGACCAAATGTTCATCATTGCTTGGGCTCTTGTTCCTGTGGAAAACAAGGTGTATTGGGAGTGGTTCATGGAGTTACTGCGAGAATAATTAGGTTTAGATCTTGGAAATGGATTAGCATTATCTTCAGACCAGCAAAAAGGTTTGATACATGCCATCAAAAACGTGCTTCCTTATGCGGAGCATAGAATGTGTGCGAGGCATATCTTTGCCAACTTGAAGAAAAGGCACGGCTCAGCTGATCCTCTACATAAGCTATTTTGGAAGTGTGCAAGAGCTTACAATAAGCATGTCTTTGAGAAAAATCTAGAGAAGATGAAAACCGTTAAAATTGATGCTTATGAGCAAGTGAAAAAGAGCGTGAATTCAAACTGGTCTAGGTATGTATGTTCTCTTAATAATATATGTATATTTTGGCTAGTTTTGTATCTTTTGGCGGTAATGCATCTTGTCATTGTTGTTTTGCAAGGCATTTTTCAGTGACGTTACAAAGTTGCCAGCTGTTGAAAACAATATTAGCGAGTCTTACAATGCTATCTTGAAACAAGCTCGTCGAAAACCAATCATTGCATTGCTTGAAGACATTAGGAGGCATATTATGTCAAGCAACAATGTGAAGATCAATGAGATGAATAATGCTAAAGGCTTGATCACACCAAAAGCGTTAGCTATCATAGAAAAGCGCAAGAGGAGTCTGAAGTGGTGTCATCCATATCCAAATGGCAGAGGCATCTACGAGGTTGATCATGGAAGAAACAAGTATGTTGTGCGAGTAAGAGACTGTGTTTCCTGCACTTGTCGGGCCTATGACGTAAGTGGCATTCCTTACTGCCACATAATGTCTGCAATGTACGATGTATTCAAAGACACAAAGTTGTCAGAGACCGTGGTATCGGATTGGTATTCTATTGAGAAGTGGAAGCTCTGTTACAGATCACTTATTTTTCCTGTCAATGGCATGGAGTTATGGGATAAACATTATGATGTAGTTGTCATGCCTCCTCCTGATAGAATCATGCCGGGCAGACCAAAAAAGAATGACATAATCCGTGATCCGAGTGAAAAAGACAGTTGTGAAGCAAGTCAAATCCAAAATGAAAACCTTGAGCCAACAGAAAAGATTATTGTGGTAAGTTTGTCTTCTTGTTTTGGTTAATATATTTTCTTCAGTGTGGCATGTTCTATGATTTCTTGAACATCATTTTTTTTACAGAAATGTTCTAATTGTGGAGCTCCCGGACATAACAAAAGAACGTAAAAGGAAGCACCAGTCAATCCGCCTAACCCACCAAAACCAGCTCCGGAATTTCCTTCATTTCATGCCAACGTTATAATGGTAATCTCAATCCGCCTAAGTCATTTCTCTTTTATTGCTTCACTTGACTCATTTTTTTTTGTAGACATGTAGTAACTGTTGTCAAACTGGACACAACAAGCGAAAATGTAAAGTAGCCTCGGTGTCTAAGCCCCCTAACATGCCACAAGGAAGACCATCCAAGAAACCGAAGACTTCAATGCCATCTACTGAAGTCGGCCCTACTGGAGAGACTTTATAAATTAGCTGATTTGATGTTAGGATTATCTCAGCTTAAGGTCACTATGTTTTGATGTTTCATTTTTCACGGCTTAAGGTGTTATATCCTTCTTTTGGTGTTTTAAATTACCTCTGGTTAAGGTCATACGAACCATGTTACTCTTCTTCCCAACTCATCAAATGTTTACATTTTATTCAGCAAAGTAAACGAATAATATATATCTATCGTGTCTTTGGCTACTTTTCTTTTTTTAACTAGAAATCATGTTCGTCATGTGCTCTAAACGACGAGGAAAGATCATCCTTCTCCAAGGTTTTAACTTGATCTCTGTCACACCATATAATTCATATACTCTTAACTCTTAATCCAAACTTCTAGAATTTAAAGAGAATTACACTTAAAACAACATGGTCATTAAAACGTTTATGTGTGTGTGTTTTTCTACTTAAGAACATACTCAACGGCTCGAGCGTTCCCAAGGAGATTATGACTCTTGTGTTCCAAGTCAAAGGTTTACTGAAACAATCTGACAAATGAAGAAACTCGTGTAGTGAGCCATTCCTGTGTCGAGCTCTGTAGCAGCACAAGTCGAAGTGGTTTGTTTAGCGTTGAGCTTGTTGGCGAACTCAGTACCGTTAAAAGACATCACACGCCATGAAACCGAATGCTTTAGTCCCTTCTACCTGTGATTGATAATAAAGCTCTTCTTGATCCAGTTACTTTTCTTACAAGTTAGGGACGTAAAATATGTCTTATATTACTTCTGTATTTTTATGATTTAATTAATAACTTGAAGACAAAATGACAAAATGTAAGCACATGACTCCAATTAAAGCACAATATGACTAGATGATACCAACAGCAACAATAAGCGACACCAAAAAAGTACGAATCTTAACACCACAAACAACAACAATTATACCAAAAGAAACCAACAACACTTCTAACACTTAGCTCTAACACTCTCCAACCCGACATCAATAATCTCGCTTATGTCTTTTCATATCAAGAAAGTCTTGCTTCAGCTCCATCAATTATTTCTTTACCGGCCATGTTTGTTTCATAAACGTCGCGTCCATTGAAAGCTGCTCGAATCAGTTAACCGCTTCACCCTAAAACTTTTGATTTGGGGATTTTAGAACGAGAAGAAGAAGAAATAAAAAAGCTTTAACGTTTTTTTTCATAAATGAACCACTGCGTTTTGCACTTAACAGACAATTCACGGCTTTTAACATCGCTATTGACGGAGGGTTCGAATCGTTAAGGAAAGTGGCTTGAGGGGTTTATTCATTGAATCATTTATTGAGGGGTTTTAACCCGAAATAAACTTAATTGGGGGGATTTACGTTAAAAATCCTATTTTTATCACACTAATGTATATCTAATTTTGTATCAAATTTTGGTTTAGTAATTGAGTAATTCGGTACCTATTTGGGATTGGGTCAAGTTATTGAAGAGCAACTAAGAGAAAATGAGAATTCTAAAATGATGAGAAGAAACAAACCCTAAAATATTTAAACAGCAAAGAGTCATTTTTTCAGATGTTAAATATGAGGAAATTTTAACATCTCTCATTTCTCTGCCCCTGAGTAAGTTAGTAGTATTCCTCGAGTACACATGCTTATTGTAATCTTCCACCTTTTTTTGTACGCTTCCATTAACTTCGCAACTTCTCCACTATAAACTTGCTTCTTTTCTTCATTGAGTTCCTGTTCAGAATATTTAACCATAAAGTAACACATTAGTTTCATAATTAACAAACCGGAAAATTCCTTAAAAATACATAGACTAAATTCCCTTTGCTAAAATGATACACGAACTATTTAGGCTTCCCAATTAATACACAAACTAAATTTCGTTACCCATAAAATACATGAACTTTAGAATTTCACACCTCAATTTTGACGGTGTTAACTATGTTTAACTGAGAATTCAGACGACGTTAATTTTCTAATTAGACACGTGCTTGAGCCGTGAAAAGCTTGGGTATCTTCATAAAATTCCCAAATCGATTGAGAACAAACCCTAATTTCATCTAGCCCCAAATTGATTAAGAACCCTAATTTATTCTGAATTCTCTTCTTCTCGAAACTGTGTTCTTCTTCTTATGTCGCTTTGATTTCCATGTTTTCAGAGAGACAAAGAAGATGAGGTGATTTCGTTTTCTCGAAATTGTGGTTTTTTGACTCTTTTCTTCATGTCGCTTTGAATTTGCTTTTGATTCTAATTTCTTACTTTGATTGTAGAGAACAAGGGGTAATGAAGGTTTCTCTACACTATGGAGGCATAATGGAGCACAAAGATAACATTTTTTTTCTATCGAGGAGGATTTGTCAACAAAGATATTGTTATTGATCCGGATTACATGACATGGTCAATGTTTGAAGGTTTCTGTGAAGACAATGGGTCAAGTGGGTCGGTAAAACATGTTTGGTACAAGCTTCCACAAGAAACTATGGATTTGGTGAGAGCGATTTCCGAACTCACTTAAGATGCGTCTATTAATTAGATGTGTAGTGAAGCTATGAAAGTAGGTGGGGTCGATATTTACATTGAGCAAAACAGAGGTGAAGAAGAAAGGGTTGATGAAGAAGTACAGAAGGATGGTGAAGAAGAAAGAGGTGAAGAAGACAGAGGCGAAGAAGACAGAAGCGAAGAAGACAGAGATGAATAAGGCATAGATGGAGAACAGTCAAATGCTGGTGATGAGGCAGAGGAAGAAATCATCGAAGAAGGAGGAGAAGATATTCCATTTCAGTCACTCTTTGGGGATATTCGTGATGAAGAAGTTAGAGGTGAAACTAATGATGATGAAGAAGTTAGAGGTGGAGCTAATGATGATGAAGAAGAAGAATCTGAGAGACAGTTAAGGGATGATGAACATCTGGCTCCTGCTGCTGACAGTGACGATGAATGGGAATACTTCAATCGACAGAAAAATGTCATTTCGAGAACAAGATACAGCAATGAGAAGCCTCATTACCTGTGGTTAATGCAGTCATTCAAGAGTGGAGAAGAGTTCAAAGAACAACTGTTGCACTATGTTCTGAAGACAAACTACGATGTGAAGCTATGTAAATGGGATAAAACAAAGTTACGAGCACAAAAGACAAATGCACGTGGAAGATTTATTTCTCAGTTGGGAAGCCAAAGGGGAAGTAGATGGTGAAATCTTATGTAGATGGACATAACCATATGAAGAATAGCAAAGCAAGGATGTTGAAGCAGGGTACAATTGCAAGGTTGTATAAGGATAAAGCAAATAAAAGGCCTTGTATTAAGTGGACTGACATCAAGGATGAGATAATGATGAGGTACAATCTCTCAGTTTCTAAAAGGATATGCACGAAAGCAAGAAGAATGGCTCTAGATTTGGTTATAGAAACCCAGAGGGAACAATTCGCCAAACTGTGGGATTACGAGAAGGAGCTTCAGCGTTCATTTGATAATATGAAGACTGAGATTGTTACTATTCCTCGTGAAGATGGTAAGTTTGTATTTGATAGATTCTACAATTGCTTTGAGTATCTTAAGAACACATGGAAGCGTTGTTGCCGGCCTATTATAGGACTTGATGGGGCGTTTATGAGATGGGAGTTAAAAGGTGAGATTCTTGCAGCTGTTGGACGAGATGCGGATAATAGGATTTATCCTATTGCGTGGAAAATAGTTAGAGTCGAAGATAATGCCTCATGGATTTGGTTTGTTGATAAGTTGAAGTCTGATTTTGATTTGGGGTTAGGAAATGGATTCACTATCATATCTGACAAGCAGAAATGTTTGATAAATGTTGTTGCAGACCTTCTTCCCGGCGCAGAGCATAGACATTGTGCTAGACATATTTTTGCAAATTGAAAGAAGGTTTATGGACAGTCAGAGTATGAGGATTACTTCTGGGAAATTGCATACAGCGTCACTCAAGGTGATTATAAGTACAATCTGCACGCTTTAGAAGTGTTCGATGCAGCAGCACATGAGGACTTGCTGAAAACAGAATCGAAGACATGGTGTAGAGCGTTTTTCAGTCCATATGCACGATGCGAGGATGTGTGTAAACCACTCGGAAAGCTTCAATAGAACAATCATGGAAGCTCGTAAGTTGCCATTGATTAACATGCTTGAGGAGATTACGAGACTTGCAATGAAGCGTAACTCTCGAAGGCGTGACAAAACAAGTGGTTGTTCAACTCCATTTCCACCAAACATCATGGAGATTTTTTTAGCAAAACCGCAAAGCAAGTAAACACTGCACAGTCATTAAAAGTAGTGAAAGCTTATATGAAGTCACTGAGTTTGACTGTAGCTACGAGGTATGTCTTCCACAAAAACATTGTGCTTGTAATCGATGGGACATCACATGAATACCTTGCCAGCATGCTATTTATGTCATCAATGAGCATAACAAGGAACCTGAAGAGTGAGTACCTTAACTTCTCTCTCGTTTGTATTATGGGATTTGTTTGTGTTATATATGTTCTAACTCTCTCTCTCTCTCTCTCTCTCTCTCTCTCTCTCTCTCGTTTGTAGCTATGTTGATAGTTACTATCTGACATCAAGGTGGCAAGACACTTATGAAAACAACATAAAACCTGTCAACGGTGAGAGATTGTGGGAGAAGACAGGTAAAAAAAGCTACACAAATCCCTGAAAAAAAGGAAAATGCCAGGACGTCCAAAAAATTATGATAGGATCAAGGAGGCACGTCAGTCAAAGACAAATCCAATAAAGGTCACAAGAGAAGGAAGAAGGATGACATGTAGCAACTGTAAGCAAACATGAACTTCTTCTTATAGAATGACCTTGCACCTGAACTCGACCCTTCACTCTTAGCCATCGGTTTGGTGATTTCTGAGAAAAAAAAAGAGAAGAACGAAATTAGGGTTTGTTCTCAATCGATTTGGGAATTTTTTGAAAGAACCGAGTTTTTAACAGCTTAAGCACGTGTTCAGTTAAGGTATAACTGCGTCTTAATTCTCTGTTAAACATAGTTAACGCCGTCAAAATTGAGGTATGAAACCTCTGAAATTCAAAAATTCATGTATTTTATGGGTAACACAATTTAGTATGTGTATTAATTGGGGAGCCCAAATAGTTCGTGTATTATTTTAGCAAAAGAAATTTAGTCCGTGTATTTTTAAGGAATTTTCTCTTAACAAACATTTATCATTAAATTTGGCATATACTTCGTTGTATATACCTTCCAATTCAAGGAAATGTGTGCGGTAAGAATTGAATTGTTGATCTCAGGATGCGTTTTTGACGAGCTCTTTCTTGTGTCTGTGCTGTAAAAATTACTTTTACAAAACTGTTAATAACACATTCCAGACTCGAAAATCATATTCAAATCTATTTGTTTTGTGTGTTTCCAAGTTTAGTACCACTCTACCAGAAGAAAAATAATGAAGAAGAGGCTTCTTTGGTTTGTTAGGATCAACATTCTCTTTCTTTTTGTTCTTCGTCGTTTCTTTCTTCTTCTACAATAAACATGTGTTATTAGTGAATGACATAACCCAAAACTTTTTCTTACTATTAGGCTTAGCTAAAGGGCATGTGAAGTAAGTTATAAACCTTTATGATGTTTTGATGAGGCCATAGAAAATGAGGTTCCAATTGTACTACGAGGCCCAACTACCCGATCCGGAACTAGAGTCCTAAGAGAAGGACTCAACCAAGCCGTCCAAGAACTCATGGTTTAATTTAAGGTTAAAGATCAAAATGGCCAAACCAAAGAGGACCAAGACCGACCATACAATATGCAAGATGGTCCAAACATTTATTCTGCCAACTATCAAAAGGAAGATGGACTTACTATATTTACCATCTTTCCACATAAGTGAAACGTGCACCTTGAGCTGAGCCAACACTCTACACTTCACCATGTCCAGGTTCAATCTCGGCTCCACCAAAAAGGCTAGTCAACCTTCCCCAAATGTAAGACGCGTCTAACGCAAGGCAAGGAAATATTTTCAGTACTTTGATAACTTGACTAACCGGTTTCTCTTTTTGTTTACTTAGTTGCTTTGTCTAAGTTCAATTCAAATAAAAAAGCATATGTTTAGCCTCGTCTTAGGTTCCAGAAATCGAGTCTTTTGTATTGCATTTGATTCAATTCCCTTTGAAGGCAAAACTGCATTGGATGAGTATATAAGTCTCATATGATAAGTCTTGTATTTTTACCGAAAAATCAATAAAGAAGAACCTTTTTGGCTAAGAAAATAAATAAGTCTTTTGAGTGTTTGTGAGAATCAATACTCGAGAATAACTCGACTTATCAAAGTTCAAATCCGTAGAACTTTGTGGCATCCTTGTTCCACTCACCTTCGTCCATTCCACCACCGACCAAGCTTGAGAGAGTTAAACAACCAGCAAGCCACATTTCACCACCATCCACCCGATCATCTTCTGCTCAGGTAGAGAGTGCCACACATCCAGCAATCTTGATTATCTCTCTCCTGATTCTCGCTCTTTGGCCTTCGCCCATCACATCATCTATTGACCGTCCAACCACCATCGTATCAACCACCCAACTATCCCTTCCACCATTCTATCATATTCATCCTCATTATTCTTATTTTTATTTTCTCTATCATCTCGTTCCTATTTTTTTTTCAGGTTCATATTGTACGACCAACCTTCTTCCAGCCTTTAACGACCACCATTTGGTCGACTAGAATAAAAACTTTGTTGACCCTGAGATCGAACGAGATTGCATGCCTACATCAGTTTGGTATCAAAGCCAGAAGGCTTCTGAAACAGGTTGATGTTGCAGTAAGATCAGTCATAGAGACATAAACAGCTAAAATCACTCAAAAATGTATTGTCTACGAGAATGAACCGGAAATGTTGAGAAAATAATTTTGCATACACCATGCCAACTTAAACAACGATGCATCAGAATAAACTTTTTATACTTCTTCGTGGAAAGTTAATAAAGCATTTTCTATACAGACAAGAATTATTCGAAAAAACATTATCTCGAAATGATTTAATGAGAACATTAGAAAACTAAACAGTGTTTTATGAAACTAAATTTGGCAAGTTTAGTTAGGCTAACAAAATTCGAACTCATAATAATCTAGCGAGATTAGCTTAGGCAACCAAATTATTTAGACTGAACTGATTTTGCTACAACAATGCTCTGTTTTCTCCAGTGTTTATTATATTTGCTCTGTTTTTTTTGTTAAGTTTGGTAGAGGCTGATCAATTTGTCCCAATTTAGGTCTCACTTTTGAAACATTTTTTATTGATAAATAAATTACATTTCAGCAAAAAAAAAAAAATTGAACTGATCTTGTAATGGTTCCAATTAAAATCGGTTTAGTTGAGCTAATTTTCCATCACACATGTGAGCAAGTTCTTATAATCTAATCTTATGTGGAATTGAGTCATATTTGACTTATCAATACGTGTATATTTTTAAACCAATCAAATTATAATGTTTATTTGTTCGTATTCTCAATTAATAGCATGATTATTTATCATTTTTGTTTCTGTTTTGTTTTTTAATTAAAAGTTTCTTAAAAATAAGGAGAAGACCGCCCTGGGCATCCGGGTCTTCGGGTCGGGTTCGGGTCGGATATTGTCGGGTTCGGGTCCTAGCAATTTAGACCCATATAGATACCTATAACTTTTCGGGTCGGTTCCGGGTCGGATCTTGTCGGGTCCGGGTCAGTTTGGGTCTATAATTTCAATACCCGTAAAATACCCAAAATTTTCGGGTATATTTCGGATCCGGGTCGGTTCGGGTATTTAGGACCCGAAATAGACTCGAAATACCCGAACTGGATCCGAAAACTCTAAAAATACCCGAAGAACCGCAAAAATACCCAAAAATTTATCCAAAATCAGA
>NC_027749.1:32585044-32585656 GCF_000695525.1 Brassica oleracea var. oleracea | reverse complement strand
GTCACCCAAATATACCTAGTATATATAATTATTTGCGGGTACTTCGGGTACCCGAACGGATCTCGAGTAGGACCCGAACCCGAACCGAGACCCGCGGGTCCAAAAAAAAAGACCCAATAGGTACTTAGCATGGACCCGGACCCGAACCTGTATTTTCGGGTCGGTTCCGGTTCGGGTCTTCGGGTCCGGGTAAAATGCCCAGGCCTAGACCGCCCCACCTCTCTGCTGCAGTCTCGAATTTCTCTTATAGTTTTGGGCTATTGGACAGGCCCAATGTAGCCCAGAAAAAGAAGGAAAAACATTTAATTAATAGTTTAATCATCCTTGGACGAGCATACACAAAAGGCAAGGATTTAAGTTAATCTAAGACATTAAACAACAAATTAATCTGTGTTATGAAATAACTTATAAATTATAGTATCGAGAAATTTAAATAAGAGTAGAATTTAATACCCGTAGGAAGCAAATAACACTAATATGAGGGAGAGAGTTTATTATAAGGAAGAAGAAGAAGATGTAATGGTTCTTTGATTATAAACTCTTGTTCTTGTTTATGGTGTACAAAAGAGTGAGATGAGTGATGGTATTTATAGTGAACAACAATACATAAAA
>NC_027749.1:32559032-32583482 GCF_000695525.1 Brassica oleracea var. oleracea | reverse complement strand
TTTTGCTCATATAAACATGGTCATTACATTAGTAAATATCAACATATAATCCAAATTCTTTTATGATATTAGACCAAAGACTAATCGACAACAAAACTAACCGATTACAAGTAATTTCTTTTATGATGTTAGACCATGAATCATAAAGTATGTTTCCTTAATACCAGTAAACCATGAAGCATATTAAAGTATAATAAGCAAAATTTAATTCATCAAATAACTATTATTCTTACATATAGACAAGCGTTGATATATATATATATCATCGTCTAAAATGACTATATATATATATATATATATATATATTTTTTTTTTTTTAGAATTTCGCAATTTTAAAATGAACCATTTATTATGAACTTCATAATTTAAAAACCGTTTACATTAATCATACAAGCAATTACAAGGAGAAGCGATGTAAATAAAATTAAACCGATATTCATCTTAAATTCACTCGGAGTAAATTCTCCATCGAATAAACCATAAATAGAAACACAAATAAAAATGGCACATAAAAACAAAAGTGCGCGAATCATCTTTCTTGAAAAATCGGAGGAGAGCGATTTTGAAATTTTTGAGAGAAGATGAAATGTTTTGGATGATGAAATGAAGTGAAAATGAGTTGTATTTATAGATGAAAATTACTGTTCATGACCGTTGGAGAAAGGGGAAATTTTTGAAAAATTTTCTTTGTGACCGTTGGGGTTAAATCGAGTGCACCAAAAATTAGTCTGAAAATATCGTATTAAACGGTCAATCAAATCTGTAAAATTTCATAAAAGTGAAAAATTATGACAATGAAATATTTATGTTATATGACAACAAATCATGCGACGGCTCAGCCGATCAATGCAGAGTAATAAATAAATTATATGGCGGCTCGGCCGACCAATTAATAATAAACAGAATATAAGGCGGTTCAGCCGACCAATAAATAATAAACAGGATATAAGGCGGCTCGGCCGACCAATAAATAAATTAAATTACTAGTAAATAATATAGGCGGTATTCCGGCCATTATAACATGATATAAATAATAGTAGAGGCGGTATACCGACCATTATAACAGGGTATAAATGATACAAATAAATTTTACCGAATCGCAGAGTGATCGTGCTGATAACGTGTTATGAAATAACTTATAATTTATAGTATCGTGAAATTTAAATAAGAGTAGAATTTAATACCCGTAGGAAGCAAATAACACTAGTATAAGGGAGAGAGTTTATTATAAGGAAGAAGAAGAAGATGTAATGGTTCTTTGATTATAAACTCTTGTTCTTGTTTATGGTGTACAAAAGAGTGAGATGAGTGATGGTATTTATAGTGAACAACAATACATAAAATAACAAAGATAGTGCTTAATTTGGTAAATGAGTGGGTGATCATGGTGTTTGATGAGTAGATGATCATAGTGCTTGAGTTGGTAAAGGAGTGGATGATCATAGTGCTTGAGTTTGGTAAAGAAGTGGATGATCATTTCAATGCTTAATTTGTAACAATCTGAACAATACTCAAACCCTAGTTAAATCAAATACTTAACCATAAACTAATGCGTGTTTCCTATCGCATTCCCGCTTTTATTTCGTCTGCGTTTCAGAGCTTCGCTTTCTTCTGAACTAATCTGGGTAAGCTTTTCCTCTGCAAAAGTCTCTCTTTTTATATCTGGGTTTTGCATTTCGGTCAAGATTGTTGAAGAAAATGTTGTTCATCGTTCCCCTTTCTTACCGATAAAGAAACTTTCTGGGTTTTTACATTATCTCTGGAAAATTTCTTCTCAGTTGACTTCTTTTGGGGTTCAGATTGTTGAGAAATTACTGTAAACCCTTTCGAGATAAGATGGGATCTTATGTTGAGCTCTGTGAAAGAATCTGGATTCAGGGTTTTCAAGTAATTTCTGGAAACTAAAAAAAAAAGGAGTAAGCTTTTGTTTGTGTTTGTGTTTGTTCCAGGTTAAGGTTTTAAAGTCATGGCTGGAACATCGGCTTGCTCAGACAAATCAGGTAAGAACAGCAAAGGCGTGCCTTTGGCTACTGTGAAGGATGAATTCACTTCTTCCTCCAGGGGAAACAGTTGTACGAAGATAGAGTACGAATTCCTCAAGGAGAATCACGAGACTCTGAAGGTAGATTACGAGAGTCTTCAGAAAAGGGTTAAGCTTGCAGAGGAGACATATGAGGTCATGAAGAAGCTGCTTCAGAGCAAAGCTGAGGGACTGGAGGTGACCAATGCCCGCTTGGTGGAGGATTGTGCGAGGGAGAGAAGCGAGAAGGATAAGTATAGGAAAATGGAGAGTGAGAGAAAGGCCAAGATGGATGAGCTGAGGAAGAGAGAAGAGGAGCTTTTGATGGCGACTAGGAAAGGGAAAGAAGATTCGGCGGAACTGGAGAGCAAGTTTGTTGCATTAGCTGAGAGATTTTGCGTGGTTGAAGCAGATTGCTCATACTTGAAGTCGCTCTATGATGCTTCAGGGAACAATAATGCGAACAACGATGCTACAGGTATATGTATGTGTCATAATAGTGTTTTTGACTTGAGCTAGGCAACATCTTTTATCTTAAGAAGTCATTTTTTCTTTGATAGTGATAAGTGAACACAATGATCAATGCAAGAAGCAAGAAATCTTCACTCCGAGAGCTGTCACTAATCATCATTCACCGCCTTCCTCTGCTTCACCATCATCGTCAACTTCATCTTCATCTTCAGATGGCTATGACGTTGTGTTTAAGCTTCCAGCTAATTGGCCCGAGTGGGCAACCCCAAAAGGTCCCGGTGATGATTCCAGCAAGTCTTAGAAGAATGCAGAGAACGCAGATAGAAGTTGCAGACTCTTTAAAGCTAGCTAAGGGAAACTTCTTATTGCATAATTACAATCTCTCTTTTGAGGAACTATTGTTAAATCAGTTTATATTCGTAAGGGACTACAGGTGTTGACGCGTTTTGAAACTAATCAAGAGAAGGCAAAAACGTTTTGGTGTCTAATAGCCAACACTACTTGTCTTAAGTACGGATGAGTTTTCTTTTCTGCTGGAATACGTGAAAACTATTGTAAGCCCATACATCAATACAAATTGCACTTGTTCTATGTAAATCACGTCGAATAATAAGAATCAAAAACTGGGGGATGAATCCCAGTTACAGTAATCGAACCACATAATCATAAATTCCATTTATGAAGAGTTTAGTTCCGGGAACTGCTGGCATTGAGGTTCTGGAATAGCTCGGGAAGATGAGCGTTGGTGAGTTTGGTTCTCTTGCTGATCTCTTGCTTCTTCTTCTTCTGCTTGGGTTTATTCGATACGCCTTGGATCTGCGCAGCAGCTCTCCTCTGGGCAGTGTTCATCACCGGCTTCAAACCAATCTTCTGCAGCTCCTTCTCCACGTCAAGAAGGTCGCTGGGAATGTCTATGTCCCGGAACAGAGACTTGAACTCGTCATCAACCTCAATCTGCCCTTTGAAGTCGTTTGGGTACGCAATGTCCTCTTGTGAATCAGCGTTTGACAGGAACCATATGTGTTTTGAAGCTTTCAGAGCCTGCACAATAAATAATACACAAAGATAATCTTGAAAAAAAATTCATTAATAATAATAACTGTTTTGGTTTCAAGAACCCAAAAGCACCTGTAGATCATCCATGACATTGGGGTAAGCGTCTTTGAGATCAACAGCCGCAATCCCAGCAGGATATTTCTTTATCAGCGAGAGAAGCTGGTTCTTGTCTTTGACATCGTGCTTAGCCTGTGACATGATAAGGATTGTAAGAAACTTTTCAAAAGAGGAAGTAACGAATCAACCTTACTTTGTAAGAGAACCTCCTTCCGTCGTAATAAACTTTGGGATTGTTCCTCAGACTATCAAAGACAGCTTTATTGGAAAGCATATCAACATAACACCTTTCGTTAATCTGCTCCGGTGTAAAGGCTTGTCTTGTCTACAAGAGAAAGAAGACAAATTCAACTCTCCACCTCTATATATGTGAATGCTATACAAAGAAAGTGGAAGAAGCAAGAAACCTCAAAGAGAAGCTCAATGACACGCTTGATTTGAGCACCGACAGGGCCTTTCCTGATGCTGTTGATAAACTGAAGACGCTCAGTGTCGTTGGAGAATTTGACAGGAGGAGTAGGCTTGAGGCTAGGGGCAGCAGGGACAGAGGAGGGCCTGGAAGGACCAGAAGGTGCTCGGGAAGCATTGATGCTGGAGAGTGTAGATTGGCATCTTTCTTGTTGTTTCTTGAATCTGTCTAGCTGTCCCTTTAGATCCATTACCTGATTAGTGTTTACAGACAGAACATTAATCTTGAGTTCAAAAGTGTTTGCAGACAAAACTCTAGGCAAATTTACTTAGGTAGAAGCTATCTGATTTGAATCAAACGAAAAGGGGAATCAAATCATTTGATCAAAACATGATGACTTTAATCAATAAAGTTGAATTGGAGCATGATTGTGGAAACAAAATTAGGATTTGAGAATATGAGAATCAATTTACACGATCGGAATAGTGATAAGATACAAACCTTTGGAGGCGAGAAGAATCAAAGAAGGATTAGAAAACGGAACCAGACAGAGGATGATATGATAGGGAGCTTTGGTTAGTCGAATTTGAGAGAGCGAATGAGGGTGGTCGGTCTCTCTTTCTTGATTTTTATTTACCCCATCAGACGTTTTTTGTTTTTCTTATAACACAATTAAAAAATATATACTTGTATCTTTCCTTTTTTTTTTTCTTCTTCTTCTTTTCTTAAATTTAGTTTAATCTGCCTTAGAAAATTAAATTATCGTATTCGTCCGTTGCTTACTCAAAAAGTCAAATTCATTTTCTGTCCTCTAACGTATCCAAAAAAACACTTTATTTCGAAATTTTCAAAATTCTATATTTAAATTTAAAGATATCGTTCTCCAAAATCAAAACTTCAAACTTAACTTCAAAACTATTTATATTTTATATTATAGTCTTTATATTTGACATAATTACTTTAAATTCATAAAAAATTTACTAGCACATATATAATACAATAATATTAATTAGTAAAATGTTATATAAAAATATAAAATTTAAATAGTAATAACATAAGTAATATTAAAATTTAAGAAAAATACCATAACATTTCACAAAATTATTTCAGTCACGCGTAGATCCTAAAATATACACTAAGTATTTGATAGTGATCGGGAGTTTAATCTAGGAAAGATAAATGATGTAGGCAACAATATCTTTAGAACACAACGATATAATCAGATTCTAGTAGCCGAAAATGGACTTTATTGATGAGTAAGATCGAATACAATGAGTTAAACAAGATCGAATGTTACAAACGAGATCGTTCAAAGAAAGGATCTAAAACTGGATGAAAACAAGGTCGAAGTATGGGTGTAGCTCTCTCTAGGGTTTTCAACGTCTCCCTTTCTTATGCATCGATATCTTCTTATAACGGGCTACTCCCGTGATCTTCGTAACCGTTCCGCGATCTTCGATTCCCTGGATCAATCTTCTTCCTGCTTCGTCGAAGTTGGGCTTCTTTCGTGGTCGCGTGGCCCAAACCATTCGGGCCCAATTACTTAACTGACCAATATTGGGTCCAACATTGTCCCCCAGCCCTTTTGGTTTATTGGGAAACCGAAAGGGTGAGAACTGACATAACCCGACGTCGTCGCGATTCTCGGAAAGTGGGATATTACGTGCATCGGCTTGATTTGACTTGTCGGCCATTTTTTGAATTGGGCGGCTGAGATCGATAGTTTGTGGCCGGTTACAATTAAACACTTCGGGAACCGTTTTTTTCGTGTATATATATTATTCTTACTGAATATATCGTATTCTTCAACACAACGGTTCTACTTTCTCTCTCATTGTCTTCCTGTTTCGAATCTATGGCACCTGAAAAATTCGGTCCTCATATCTCGATGCGAAACATATCGAGGCCATCTATGACCTCTGGGGAGTTGATTATGCCGTCGAAATCGAACTTCCTGACGACGGCGAAACTCCAGAGACTGTGAGGCCGGAGTACTATGGAGCCTATATGTCGCATTTCGAAGACGGAGGCTTGTCCTTTCATGTTCCTTGTTTTCTTCTCGAGGCGCTTGCGGAGCTTGGGATGGCTTTTACCCAGATGGCGCGTAATTTCTTCCGCTACTTCTTGGCTTCGTGGGTCCGAGCTAGGGAGGAAGGTCTCGAGTTTGGCCTCAGTGAGTTAAAGCAACTGTTTGCTATTAAGCGGAACAGTGGCTTCCCTGGCACAATGATTCTCGCTCCTTGAGCCAGCCGTTCTATTATAGACGGCATCCCTAACAGGGATGACCGGTGGAGAGAGAAGTTATTCGTCTTCAAGACTAACCCGGCGTCGGTCGGCGACTTCGACTTCGGAAGGATCCCTAGGGAGTGGTCCGACGATATTGGTAAGTATTTTTTATGAAGTGAATTCTACTTTTTGGTCGTTTTTGGTGTTTTTAACCTTTTCTCCACTTATTTGTAGAGCCCTTCGGTCCCGAACCTATGACTCCCGAGCTTCGTGGACTAATCGCCACTCTGCAGCGAGGTAACCCTCGATGGCTCGCATTTACCGTAGATCGAATTCGAGCTGCTTACGCTCTTCCACCAGGTGAAAACCGTGCTACCCCCATTGGTCTGGCAAATCCTGTTCGACCAGGGAAGGGTCGTCGTAACAAAAGTAATCTGATCTTTATTTCTCTCCTTTTTCGAAAAGACTCGAGCTAGATTGTTTGTGTGTTCCTTAATTCTCCAAAATCTGTTTCGTTCAGGAGCGAGGGAGAATGAGGTGTTACCTGATAGTCCTGACGAGTCCTCTAAGGTCGGGCTCAGAAAGTTCGGCGCGGACCGATTCTTAGATCGAGGTCGCAAGCTCAGTCTCCTGGCCTTATGGCTAGGCCGGTGTCGATCGTCGTTCCCGTTGGTGGGGCCCGAAAGATGCCGAACACTTCAGCCGGTTCTGTCGGTGATCGAGTTGACCCGAGTGCTCGTCTCCCGGACGTGCGGGAGACCTCTTCGTGGAGATTTTCGTACGATAACGAGGTACCGATCCTTGAGAATCCTGAGCGTCTAGCCTTGATCTGGCGTAAGATCAGAGAGAAGGGATGCGAGCTTTCTTCTTTGGGGGACATGCGAGAACGTGACGCTTACGTTCGGATGGCGGTCGCGAATGCTAAGGTAATCTATCCTGCGACTGCTTCTGACGTTTCATTGGATAAAATGATGGCTGCCTGAACTTATTATCGCTTTTCCTTAGGCTATGGAGGCGAGCAATGAATATGCTGCCTTTATGGAGAGGCGACTGGCTGACTTTCCGAGCAAAGAGGAGGTCGGGAGTCATCTTCTCAAAATTCAGCAACTTCGAGGCGAGTTGGAGGCCGTTCGAGTGACGGCGCAGCAGCGTGCAGTCGAGAATGAGGGATTGAAGGGGAAGTTGGTTGCTGCTGAGACGGAGAAGGTCGCTGTTCAGAATGACCTCGACTCGATGAAAGAAAAACATAGGCGGGAGATCGAAGGTCATGACGCGGCAACGCACAAGGAGTGTAATCTTGCTCGTCGATCTCTTGCTCGAGAATATGACGCGGTTCTGGCCGTGGTGAAGGATAAGCTTCAGAAAAAGAAGAAGGAAACGGCTGCGGAGATTCGTTTGCAGGAGGTGCGAGCTCGTATTGAGGCTTTGACCGAGTACAGCGAAGGTGGTTTCGAGCTCGAAGAGGAGTTGCCTACGTATCCTCTTCGAGGGATCAAGCCTATTCGTAGTTTTGTTTCGTTTTTACTAAGCTGTAGATACCACTAGCCTCCCAGCTCGAAGCTTGACCGACTTGGTCGAGTTTCGGGTTTGTACTACTTGTAGTATTTCTTTAAGTTGTAAGCGTTCTAGGGTCTCATTTCGGGGAGGCGAGTTTTGCATTTCTCTAACTCGTAGACTCTGGTTCAGATTTCTTTGGTTACTTTGCATGGGCCTTCCCATCTCGTTCCCAGTTCTCCTGCTTCTAGTTCCTTTGTTCCGTCAAACACTTTTCGAAGGACTAGGTCGCCTATGGAAAAGGCGCGGTTTCTTACATTGGAGTCGTAGTAACGTGATGCGGCTTGTTGGTAATTTTGTACACGTACTGCCGCTTTTTCTCGTCGTTCTTCGATCATATCTAGTTGATCGATCAGTAATTCTTCGTTGAGCTCGATGTCTTCTGGACATATTCTGCGTCGTTGGCTTGGGACCTCGATTTCGGCTGGGATTACTGCCTCAATTCCGTAAGATAGTGAGAATGGAGTTTCTTGGGTTGATGTGTGAGGAGTTGTCTGGTAGGCCTAGAGGACACCGTTCAGTTCTTCGCCCCACCTCTCTTTCTTGAGGTCGAGTCTTTTCTTGAGGTTGTTTATTATGGTTTTATGTGCGGCTTCGGCATGACCGTTGCATTTTGGATATCGGGGGCTTGCGACTTTGATCTTGATTTTCCACTTTTGGCAGAATTCATTGAATATTTTCGAGATGAATTGCGGTCCATTTTTTTGCAAATGAAGCTCGTTACCGTCGCAGAGATGATTTTGTGGTATGCCTCCTCTTCGATCCACTTGGTGAAATAGTCTGTTAATACCAAAAGGAATCATAATTGGCCCGGTCCCAAAGATATCAGCGGACCTACTATATCTGTGGACCATTTCATGAAAGGGTATGGTGATTATATCGTAGATTATTTTTGTGTCGGTTGATGTATCATCGGTGCGTGTCGTTGGCATTTGTTGCATTTTAGTGCGAACTACTCGCTGTCGTCGGCCATCGTTGGCCAAAAATAGCCTAGTTTTTTTATCCTAATTACTAAAGATCGTCTGCCGGAGTGGCTCCCACACGACCCTATGTGGGTCTGTTTCAAGATTGTGAACGCGTCTTTGGGCGATACACCTAGCAAATAGGGCTCGTTCAGGCTACGTTTGTATAGTTTTTCTTCCATAATACAATAACGTGAGCTTCGGGCTTTTATTTTTCGGGTTTCCCATCTCTCTCCAGGGAGCTCACCATCTTTTATGTAGTTAAATATTGGGGTTCTCCAGTCCGGTCTGGTCTCGAGTTCCTTTCAGAAGGTTTCGTGCGCTTCGTTGTTAGTTTCATGAATGCCTTCTTCGGGGATGGTTGATATGGTCGCTGTCCTCCTAGTCCTGACGGGTGGCTCGCTAGGGGATGTTTGATCTTTGAGCTCGTAATCGGTTTTGTCGTCAAGATTTTGGGTTGCTCTCTGGGCTTTGCTTCGTGTTACAATCGCGCCGATGCGAGGAGGATTATCCCCTTGGAGGTCGGTTCCCTTGCATGAGAGATCTATTATGGGCTTCTCTATTCCTTCTACTGGTATTACCCTTCTTATTGCTAGGTTGGAAGTTGAAGCTAACGCGGCTAGAGCGTCGGCCGACATGTTATCTCCCCTTGGGATTTTCGTGAGCTCGAATTTGTCGAACTGCTGAGTGATCTCTCGTAGAATTGCAAGGTATGCTTCCATTCTTTTGTTTTTTGCTTCATATTCTCCATAGAATTGGCTCGTGACTAATTGTGAGTCGCTGAAGGCGCTAATTTCCTGGGCGCCGATGCTTCGAGCGAGCCGTATCCGGCGATCAGGGATTCGTATTCGGCTTCATTGTTTGATGCGCTGAATCCCAGAGGAAATGATTGTTTAATCATTTCTCCTGTCGGGGACTCCAGTTGTATTACGATTCCGGATCCTTGTTTTGACGAGGCTCCATCGACATGTAGTTTCCATTTTTTGGTATTCAATCCTGCGTTATCCTCCTTAGGGACGAGTTCGATGACCAAATCCGCTAGCACCTGCGCTTCGAGCTCTTTTGTGGTTTGTACTCGATGTCTTATTCGCTGCGCTCTATTGCTTATTTTGCCAGCCTTCCAGATTGGCTTGGACTGTGGAGTACTGTTCGTAGAGGTTGCGATGTCATGACCATGATCGAATGCGACTGGAAGTAGGGTCTTAATTTTTGAACGGCGGTTACCACTGCTAGTGCTAGCTTTTCCATTACGGGGTATCTAGTTTCGTCATCGTAAGTTTTGGTGGTTAGTGGCACGATACCGAGTGACCGGACCGACTTTCCTTCGATACTATTGAGGGGAGTCATTTCGTGATCGATTACTTGGGTCGGTTGGCTAATCGATCGCAGTGTGTTTTGTGAAACGACGTTGACGGTGCTTCCGGTGTTGACGAGAATCTTCGAGAAGATGGTGCTTGCAAGCTCTAACGTGATGACTAGGGCATCGTCGTGGGGCATGTCAAGCTTAGCGATTTCGTTTTCGTGGAAATTTATAGTCTCGACTTCGCGTATTATCTCTTCAGAAGGTGCGACGCCCGGCTCGTTAGTTGCTTGTCACGAGGTATCGGATCTTTTGTCACTGGAGAGACAATCTTGTCTTTGGAGAGAGATGCTTTGATCCTTCGTGTCGTGGACGATTTTCGACGACTTCGGTTTTCCCGATCTAGAGAGGTCGAGACTGATCGATTCGACGCAGCCAGATCATGCGTGATTAGGATCCATAGTCGCGCTTAGGAAACTTAGATCGGTTTATTAGCAAAGATGTTTTTCGTTTATCTTCCCCACAGTCGGCGCCAAAATGTAGATCCTAAAATCTACACTAAGTATTTGATATTGATCGGAAGTTTAATCTAGGGAAGATAAATGATGTAGGCAACGATATAATCAGATTCCAGTAGGCGAAAATGGACTTTATTGATGAGTAAGATCGAATACAATTAGTTAAACAAGATCGAATGTTACAATTGAGATCGTTCAAAGAAAGGATCTAAAACTGGATGAAAACAAAGTCGAAGTATGGGTGTAGCTCTCTCTAGGGTTTTCAACGTCTCCCTTTCTTATGCATCAATCTCTTCTTATAACGGGCTGCTCCCGTGATCTTCGCAACTGTTCAGCGATCTTCGATTCCCTGGATCGATCTTCTTCCTTCGTCGAAGTTGGGCTTCTTTCGTGGTCGCGTGGCCCAAACCATTCGTGCCCAATTACTTAACTAACCAATATTGGGTCCAACAATGCATATATGATCTTCTTGTGCATTTTGAAGTAAAAATGTTGGAAACGGGTGATATTAATACTTGTAAATTCATTATATATGAAAAGGAAAGTAAAAGAGAAAAATAAAATATTGTTAAACGACTTAACTTCTATCGATGATATTAATACTCATGAATACATTTAATCTGAAAAATAAAGAATTGTACGAAATAATACATCAAAAACAACCACAACAACCATCTTCGGTTACACAAAATTTATTTGGACAATATTATAGAGATTCCGGATCAAATTTACTTGACTATCAGTGTTGTTGAAATATTTAAATTTGTGTAATATTTATGTTTTCATGTAATTTTTTTTAAAAAAATTGTTAAGTTTCTTTTTTATATTTTTATTGTCTAAATGATTTTTTCAATATTTTAAATCTTATTTTAAAGCTTTATTTAATTTTATGAGTAAAACTTAAATTTATGAAAAATTGAAATATTTTGAGATATAAATTTTTTAAGGATTAAAACGATAAACGAGAAAATATTTTAAAATCATAAATGTGATTTTAATTATTGGGACCAAAATGCAAACAAAAATATGAAACCTGAAATTTGAAGTTTTGAGTAGTGAAACTTCAAATATAGAGTTTCACTCTTCAGAACTTCAAATTTGAAGTTTAAAAAAAAATTAGAGCAAAAAATTTCATATTTGAAGTTAAAGAGTATCTTTTAGAGATACTCTTAAGAAATTATCTCTAAAAGGATTAAAACGATAAACAAGAAAATATTTTAAAATCATAAATGTGATGTGTAATTTTGTAAGACAAAACCGCCGGCGGTGGCGCCGTGAACCACAATCAAGCTCAAAGTCTTTCTCTCTCGAAACTAAAGTCTTTCTCTCTAAACAAAAGTTTCATCTCCCGAGCATCGTAATCCTCCGGCGCGTGGTAGTTGACGGTGCACCGACGGCGGTTTTGTCTCTCTTCCTTCCTCTGTTTTCCTTTTGCCTCACTTTCTCTCCTTCGTCTTCTGTTCGATATGTTAAATCCCTAGCGAGGTCAGCGGATCTTAGATTTAGAGAGCTGGGACACCGGTTTTGTTGTCTTATTAAGGCCGGCTTCTCCGGTGTAGCGACGAGAATTGTGAGACAGGAGAGCGGTTGGGGTCAGCGTTTAGGATCTAGAGGATAGCCGAATCTCATTTTACCTTTGTAGATCTCCTGTGGTCCTCCTCGTCAGGCGGTGCATGATTTGCTCGAGGTGGTTCTTCTCCCCGGATCTCTGTTTATATCGCTTTATCCCGTTGGTTGAAGCTCCGGCGAAGGTTGATGTTTGACCCAAAAACGGTGTTTATGCTGGTGATGTTTGTTGGAATCATACAATAAAGAATCTAAGGATAAGATTAGATTCTTGTGGTTTAGGAGAAATCTTCATAGAATCAAATGAGATAAAGAACATCCAAAAGACTTTATTGATCAAAGATTGCATTACAAGAAGGATTTCTAGTGTAAAGTGAATCAAATAATGTATAAAATCCTTATAGGATGTGTTCTATGTCTAAATCGAAAAGAGAGGATCCTTGCTAAAGAGAAGTGTCTCTTTAGTTATACAAGGAAGAAGCTAGGGCTTCATAGTAAAATGGACATAATTTATTGTCTAATGGGCCTTGAGGGAGGATGTAAATCCACCCCCAACAGTAAGCCTCCCAAGTTCGTAGAGAGAGATGAAATCGATCTCTGCGAATTTTACGAATGGGGTTTATGAGACAATGAACTAGGCACATACCCATGTCGCATATGATTGTCATGAACGGGTCGTCATGGTTAGGTTGCCATAAATGAAGTGTCATAGACGGACCGTCTCGGGTGAGCTGTCATCGACATACTTCTGATTCCGATCAGACTTCCTACTCCGGGATGGTTGCGCGAACGATCTGTGAAGACAGTGTTCTGAACCACCGGAGCAAGTTGCCATGGATGAAGCGTCAATCGACTAACAACCAAGAACAAGTCGCCATAGACATCATCATGAACGTACCTGATACGTCCTGAATTGAAAGATCACTTTAGCTGGGTGTTGGATATTTTCCGGGAAGACAAATGATACTTCTGGAACTGAAATGGAATGAAAAGATCGTCAAGAGATGTGGAAAGGCTCTTGATATACCCACGATCTAAGGCTAACCACCCAAGAAAGAATGAATGTGTTGGCTAACCACCAAACAACACACAAAGATGAATTGGCTGACCAAGCCGGTTCACACCAGTGAATTAGCTAAAGAACTCTCTCTCTCTCACTCAGAGAAGAAACGAAAATAAACTCAAAACATAGACTGATTTTATTCGTAAAAGAGTTTACATATTTATACTATAATGAGTCAAAGAGAGACTTAAGAGTTTTGTAGAAAACTAGAAACTTAGAAAACACAAACAAAGACTAAGACTTTTGACTAGAAATAAGTGTGTTGTTGAATGCCCCTTGATATGACCACGACTTTGACTCCTTTTGTTGATATTTCTTGATGCAAATGGGCAGAAGACCATCACCAAAGGCCTGGTCGAATTTGGTGTAAAACCAACCCAAATTGAATTTCTTATGAATTTTTCCGTGGGCTGAAAAAGGCTCATTTCGCCCAGCAACTAAACCAACTTCTTCTACAGTGTCACTTAGCTCATTCAGCTCCAAGCTAGCGTCACTTATCTCACTCGGCTCATCCAACTCAGATATGTAAGTGTCACTTTGATTCAGCTCGACTAGCTCGCCCAAATAAGTGTCACTTCGTCCAGCTCTTCCAAAGTTAGCTTCTGGCTCGACCATGGTTGCTTCATCCGATGGGGAAACCTTGGTTGGGTCGAGTTGTGCACCATCCTGGCATGGGACTACGGTCCAGAGCGCATCATTCCCTCCCTCCTCAAAAAGATTTGTCCGCAAATCTAGAACATTAAAAGGAATAGGGTTATAAGCAAATGAATCATAATCGGAACATTGCTCACCTTGAGTTTGATCCGGTTTTTGAATGGAAGAAGATCTTTCTTGGTTTGCTTGATGACCACAGTTTTGTTCTTCATCTGACCCTTTCTGTATTGACACAAAGCTTCCAAGACCAAGGTCATATGCGCCAATATCATTCAAAGGACCAGAAAATTCTTTCTTGTTCAAAACTTTTTAGAATCCTTTTCAAACGGAAAAATCAATTCAGAACTACCTGCCATCGGCTCATGTGCATGGTCATCGAAAGTTGGCAATAAGTCTGAAAAACCTTCCTTGTCCGGCTTGGTTTCAACATTTTCACTCCAAAGTAACCAACGGTTTCTTGTTTTGGCACTTGTTAGCATAATGACCGATCCTATGGCATTTGAAGATTCTGGTAGAATGAGCTTTGCTTGTGGATTTCACAGCTTTGCTTCTATCAAAAGAAAACACATTTAGTTTTCAAACCGGAATTTGAAAGAGAAGAAAACTTACATTGTTTTTTTGGTGCAGAAGAAGTGTTGGTGTTTCCCTTCTTTTTGAGTTGTCGGATAGCATGAATTGCCTTATGCAACATATTCTCCAAGCTGACATAAGTCTGAAGCTCATTCTGATCAAACACATCACGGTTGCTTCTCTTGGCTTGGGTGAAGGGACGATCACCACTTCTGACCCACTTCTCATCATCATCGAACCTGTTTTGTCCCTTCCTTTGGTTTCTTTGTTCTTCACAAAATCAAACCCACTAGAAGCAAACTGTTTCTTATTTCCAAAAATCATTTGCTCTTTTTCTAACACGGTTTTAAAAGGAAAGTAAACGTCTTGTTGTAGTTTTGATTTCTTGAGAAGCCCAAACATCCTGAAAACACTTAACAAAAGATTTAGCAAATAAAAATCCTCACACTCTCAAACTGTTTAGCTCACGATTTTTAGGTGATCACTCAAAGTTCTTTCCACTAGTTCAAAGGATGATAGGCAGTCAAAATTCAGCAATGAAAAACCCAAAACAAACTTTTGTGAGAAAAAGAAAAGAGAAAGAAATATGAAGAGATTTTTGATATGGATCCGCCTTAACTATCCTAAGGCTGGGTTTCTCTTCAGCCAGCAGGGTTTCTCTTCAACCACTCCCCCTGGATTTCTCTTCAGAAGTGAAGCCAAAAACTTTTTTTTTATCAATATATTTTTGTTTTAATAATAGGCGATCACAAGGGAGTAAAGAAACATCTCGGATCCAAGAAATAAGAAAAGAAAAACGTGGAGAGATGAGAAGATAAAGGATGAAAGAAAACAAGCCAGCCAAAGTGGGTCTGATACCACTTGATACGCCCTAAATCGGGAAGATCACTTTAGCTGGGTGTTGGATATGATCCGAGAAGGCAAATGACACTTCTGGAACTGAAATGGAATGAATGGATCGTCAAAAGATGCGGAAAGACTCTTGATATACCCACGATCTAAGGCTAACCACCCAAGAAAGAATGAATGTGTTGGCTAACCACCAAACAACACACAAAGATGAATTGGCTGACCACCAAATCGACAAGTCGGTTCACACCAATGAACTAGCTAAAGAACTCTCTCTCTCTCTCACTCAGAGAAGAAACGAAAATAAACTCAAAACATAGACTGATTTTGTTCATAGAAGAGTTTACATATATATACTATAATGAGTCAAAGAGATACTTAAGAGTTTTGTAGAAAACTAGAAACCTAGAAAACACAAACAAAGACTATGACTTTTGACTAGAAATAAGTGTGTTGTTGAATGCCCCTTGATATGACCACGACTTTGACTTCTTTTGTTGATATTTCTTGATGCAAATGGGCAGAAGACCATCACCAGTCGAATTTGGTGTAAAACCGACCCAAATTGAGTTTCTTATGAATTTTTCCATGGGCTGAAAAATGCCCATTTCGCCCAACAACTAAACCAGCTCCTTCTTCAGTGTCACTTAGCTCATTCAGCTCTAAGCTAGTGTCACTTAGCTCACTCAGCTCACTCAGCTCATCCAGCTCAGATATGTAAGTGTCACTTTGATTCAGCTCGACCAGCTCGCCCAAATAAGTGTCACTTCGTCCAGCTCGTCCAAAGTTAGCTTCTGGCTCGACCATGGTTGCTTCATCCGATGGGGAAACCTTGGTTGGGTTGAGTTGTGCCCCATCCTTGTCTGGGTCTACGATCCAAGGTGCATCAGTACCACCATGGACGAACCGTCACAATCGAATCATCACGGTGGACATGTCTTTGCAGTATTGTTGCGATCCATGTGCAGATGGAATGGTGGAGTCGGCACGTCGAGTCATCTTGTTGGTTTGCGCACACTGCCGAGATCGAAACTAGACTGCAGTGACTTCGCTGGTGTGCTGAGACTCGAACGTATGTCTCGTGCCGAGCTTGTTGTATGCTGAGAAATTTGTTGGTGTGTTCCTCAAGCTATGATGTGCTGACGTGATCATGAGTTGCTAACACTTGCTTTGGAGGTTTGCTTCTTATCACACGTTCCAAGTCGTAAGCGCCGAGTTGCGAGGAATTTGAGCTTGAGCAAGCAAAACACAAGACTTTGAATTTGTCTTACAAAGCGTGGCTTGAGGGCTTTGTATTGCTCTCCGTTCTGATTTTTCTTTTTGGCTCAACGACTGTAATTGATTCTGGATAACCAATGGCACAATCATGATCAGATCAAACTAATCAAAAGAAAAAATCCAGCTTTGTCTCAATATTAAGCAAGCGGTGGAGCTCGTTTCTCATAACATGATAACCATTAGTTATTGACATGCATAGGCTACTAACAATAAAGCGGTAACAAGAGTCATTTCATGAAAGCTATATGAGAGTGGGCAGCTTAGAATCATACAATAAGTAAAAGGAGAATATCCTCAACAGAGAAGCATGCCACGTCGTTTAATTAAATCGACCAATAAAAATGTTCCTTTGTGCCAGGCCAGCTCTTCTAAAGCTGCAATTTGCAACTCGAAAATGACCTAAAGTGGGATTCTACGGTTGGGCTCACTTGCTAAGCCCACTAAACAGAAACCCCTAACATCCGATAGCCGTCCAACGAATCTCTCCATCCTCTTCGTCTTCTCCGTTTTCTCTACTTGCGATCTCCATTACTAAGCCTTCTCTGCCATCAATCAATCGTTCTCTTTAATACACACTTCATGTCTTTCGTTTCACCTCCCTATCTATCTCCTTATTTTATAAACTACTTCGTCTTCCAGTCAAAACCGAAGAGCTCCTCTTTTTTCTTTTGTGATCAACTTTCCAGGGTACGACCGAAGAGCTCCTCTCAATAAGCCGAATCCATGGCGATGAACCCAACGGAGAAACATGTCTCCATCTCACCAGGGTTATATGGTTCCGAGCTACGCCTCCGACTGTTACATTTCTTGAAGTGAGGAACAAAATACGAGAACTAAAGGTTGCAAACAGAAAGGAAATTCGAAGCAAACATCAAATAATTAGCAAGAAGAGAGGAACAAATGTATCGACAGCACTGGCGGTGAGTATTCATGGAGGGATTAGTCGTACCAGAGAGATGTGGAACGAAATACTAAAAATAGGTCCAAGTCCAACCAAAAATCAAGGTAAAGCTGTGTGGAATCAAACGAAAGGGTCAATAAACTGTGATATTTATATTAACAGTCGTTGGCTTGGATTACAGGTATATCCAGTGATGTGTTGTTAAGCTTCCAAAACATGACAAAACTCTTATATTTAGGATGTAATCCGACGTTTGTAATTCAAGAATATTGATATCACTTTGTATGTCGAAACTGATAAAGACCATGTGCTAAATCTGCTGCTTTCTGTTCATTTGCATTTTTAGTTCATCCCAATGCCTTTGATTATTGTGTATTTTGGATCAATATATAGAAATTCATATTCGATATCTAGATTCACATTTTAAGTTCCATTTTGGTCAATGTGCTTTCTGAGTTTCTTATAATTGTAAAACAAATCATCGAGCTTTGATTTAAGGAGACTATTGAGTTTATATACCATTTGTGTTAGTTATTTTTGTGTATAATGAGTTTTTAATATATCATCTCTTCTGTTACTTGAAACGTAAAGGTGGTCTTCTTCGTCTTGAAGTTCAGACACTAAGCCAACAGAGTAAAGAAAGGACTGAAGCAAGGTACCAGAAGAGCAGAGCAAGGATTGCAAAAAAAAAAAAAGTCAACGCCTTGCTTCAGTTAAGAGTTTCATACAAATAATAGTTTAGGATCTTTTCTGATTCCATTTTATTCTCTAAAAAGCCACTGCACATGTACATGTAGAAAAGGTAACTCCACAAAATGGTTACTCTAGCTAATAAAACATTGTAATCCATTTGCAGGCTTTCCTCCCAACAATTAGCTGTCGTATACAAGGAGGGCATAAAGCAATTGCATGGCATAACTCATGGGGTCTCAATACCAGATTGGTAATTGTTTAATCTTAGTGTGATTTATTTTGTTTTGGCGTTTTTGGTAATGTTATTTTCTCTAATATCAAAATTGGGTTCATGTAACATAGATTAGAGTTATGTTTATGAATCATGGAGATGACAAAGACTTAGCATTTCCTCCAAAAGTTGCAAATCAAGTAGTTGATCCCAATTTCCTTTAAAGATATTGTCTCGGAAGCATTTTTGATGTGTGTGAAACTATTGAATCCACCTTGCTTGGGACTTGAAACCGTGCTAAAATAGGGTTTTACGACAACTTTTATTGCCATTGGAAGTATTCAGATCGGGGAACTAGAAGGTGTTCCAATGGGAGTTGAAAATGGTCCAAGAGATTTGGCTAAAAATTAGGCCAGCCGTGTCTCATAGTATGTGTGTAGGGTAACAGTTTCTTAAATTCTTGGGAACAGCTGAGATGGATTTCATGAGAGAAGACTTCACTACAAAATCAAGGACTTTCTGGAAAAAGAGAAAGGTCGAAGAAACCACTCAAAGGTAAAACTAGGTGGATTTTGTCGAAGATTTGAGCTAAAGAGAAATTATTTTTTTCTGACTTGAACCAAAAAATCACATTGGAAGAGCTTCTTGACGAGGAAGAAATTATTCAAGAGTGCTAAGGAAGAGCCGACTCATACATTTATATTTGTTCTGATTTTTTTCTCGATACATCATTCACATTTCTTAGAAAAAGTTTCTGACTAGACTTTGGAGTATTGATGTTTTCAGTCTTATGTGATAAATCTCGAGTGTAGAAACTATTGTGGTATGTTGTTGAAGAACCTCAGGATGATGCTACTTTCGATTAATATATAGTTCGTACTTATAGTGTGTATCTGGCAGACTAATTTGTCAAGGTCTCTACTACAATACGTGAAAATGGAGGATCTATGACTACATACTCTTCTTTTTATGGCTGTTGTTTTTCTACAACCTAAACAAATAATTTTCTTTGTCCGACACATTAATAATCTACGTGATCAAGGTTAGTAAAATGTCGAGTTTTTAAAATCACTAATTATTTTTCTTTCTACAGATACTATATTCATTCAATAAAAAAACAGTGAAATGGATATTGGAGAGGAACATACAAAATAGATAAAGGTCTCTACCATACGTGAAAACGGAGGATCTAGACTACGTACTCCTCTTTTTACGGCTGTTGTCTTTCTACAAGCGGAAGTAAGAAAAAAATTTCTTTTTGTCTGATATATTAATAGTCTACTTGGTGATTTTTGCATCATGTGTAGAAATAGAAGTTTCAATATTTAAAAATAAATTTTTATTAATTTTAAGGTTTATTATTTAATTAAAATTTAATTTTAAATCTTAATTTAACTATATGCAAAAGTAAAAGGTAATATAAATACTTTTTATTAACATTTATATGTAATAATACATATGTTTTTGTTTAAATAATAATAGATATGAATATATTTTAAATTATAATCTTGAAAAGGTTTTTATTTATTACTTTTGGTTAAAATATATTAAATCAAATTCTATAAAATTAAAAGAAAGTTTTGTTAGACATATAATTATTCAAATAAAAAACTAAATAATATTTTTAAATTTGTAGATATTAAAAAGAAACTAATGGTATTGAGATTATAAAATTACAATTTAAAAAAAACTGCATACAATTTTGAATAATTTGTAGTAAAAATTACATAATATATAAAAATTGTTTTTAAAAAATTAAAATTATAATAATATTTTTCTTCCCTTTTTTGAACAGCATTTTTGTTCCTAGTATTGTATTATTTATTGTTATATTAATGATGATTTATGTGTTATTAACATATTTTAAAAAACTTACCAAAAATATAAATCAACATTAAATATAAATATACATGCCACAACTAAATTTAAAGGATGTCATCATAGTTAAAATAATGTGTCAGCATTTTCTTTTCCGAAATCAATATAGTAATGACACATAGCAAATCACTTCTCAAATAATGTTTTGGAGATTTAATATGTAAAATGTGCTATTTAAAGGTTACCGGTTTTCTCAGTAAATCATCCGAAGACTGTCTTCATTTCATCTGGATATTGGAGAAGAAACATACCAAATACTGAAATCGATGTTGCAAAATACTAATATTATCTAGGACATTTTGTTCTAAATTTCTTTCTCGCATGGCAAAGAAAATAATGACATGATTCTTACAACTCACCTCATGACAATTGTATCTTCAATCATTGGATTTCAATTGTTCCTAATTCCACCACTTTCTGAAGAAAGATAAAAACAAATCGATATAGATACTAATTATATAATGAAAATCCAAGGATCAATGCAAAAGAGAACCTAATTTTCAATAGCGTAAGTAAAAATTTATTGTTAGTAGAAAAATGAAAACTCAATTATTCCAAAGTTTAAATTAGTTGCCAATTTAACAGTTGTTTTCATATGAACCTCAATCAAAAATATAAGAATAATAATAAATTTTGAGTTCTAATTCTCTTAAATTTGATTGACAGAAATAATTTAAATTTTTAATATTTATCTGAGGATTTTTATTTTTATAATCAGTACCATCATATATGTATACACTCAAATAAAAATGTCAAAAATATAAATTAAATTAAAAATTTATAATCAGTACCATCATGTATGTATACGCCCGGGAAAAACCCTAGTTGTTTAATAATTTAAACCACAGCTATAATGTCTACCATGACACATGTGTAAATTAAAAGTGATTAATGCATGTGATGATTTAATAAAGGAGCTTATCTTTGGGGGTGAGGAAGAAACAAGCTTATGAGGTTTCGTATCTTGTCTTAGAAGTTATTGTGGTCGTCATTTAAAGACCTCGTTCTTGTCGTAACAACTTCTTTTGTCTTGTGCCCTTACGATGCAGAGATGGCTTGTGACTGACGGCGAAGAGATTGCTTCACCGAAACCCTCCACAAAAAGCTAAACCCATAACATGTCTTCTTTCATCAAAGCCTCTCCCATTACAGGGCACGAGCTTCCTCTAGTGCAATTAACTCATCAATAATCAACTTGCCAAACTCCTAAGCTCCCTCGTCAAGTTAAAGAGACCCGATGTCGTCATCTTCTCGCTCTCTCTCTCTCTCTCTTTTTTTGGAGCTTGAACAGAGCTTGGAGCTGCCGACAATGTATAGGTCTCATACGTCTAAGGCAAGACCAGAATTGTATTTGTGATGGCAAGCTCGAGCTTCTCGGTGTTGGGGTCCTCAAACCTTTGAGCTGCTCTAGAGATCATGACTGAGCTTGAGCTTGTTCCCATCTGGGAGCTAATGGAAGGAGCCGTGGAGAGGAAAGTTGATAACTTTCAGCAGCAACCCTGAACTGTTGGGGGTGGATCTTGATCCTCTAGCAAAGCCCATAAGACAAGGAACTAGGCTCATTTGGCTATAAAACCCTAGACATATCTTTCTATAAATAAGGAATTACCTCCTTCTTAGAAAGGATCCATCTCTTCTCTCATTTTACACATTAAACACTTCATACAAAGAGCTTATTGATTCTTAGATTTATTTACACTTGTAATCATACATGTAATATAATCTTTAATCAATAAATTCTTTTTGATGTTCATTTTCCATTTGATTTCTATGTTGATTTCTCTTTAGCCACAAAAATTTAAGAAATCTATTTCTTAAATTCTTTATTGTATGAATCCGTCAAACATACCATTTTCGGTTCAAACAGTTGGCGCTAGAAGGAAGGGGCCAAAGAAAACAATCTTCATAGCATATCAAACTTGGGAAAACTCTAGATCTATGGTTAAAAAAAAAAAAAAAAAAAATCGATTCTTTCTTCTTCGATTTGGACGGCTAGAAAATCTGGAAAAACACGAGTCTTGAAAAAGGACGAAGCTTTATTCGAAACCTTGCCGTTAATGTCACCAACGAACCGAAGATTCTCAGCTTGCCGTCTCGTCGAAGAAGAACCGATCCGGCTGGCGGAGGAACCGGAGCTGCCAGTCCCGCTGGGCGGCGAGGGGCAGCTGCCGAAGCTTCCGTTGTTGATCCGCGCGAAGGCGGGGTCGTGGTGGGAGAACTCTAACTCGATCTCGGAGGATGAACTCTGACTCGATCTCAGCTTGCCGTCTCATCCTTTCTTTCCCTTTTTCGTGACTCGGCCTTCTTCGTGACTCGGGGCGAGAAGAAAGATGATGACGACCGTGATTCAATCTTGGCACAAGCAGAGACGAAATCAACTCAAGCTCTCGAGACAAGAACCGGTTAACAAGAAACCCATGTTTCATCATCTTCCCGAGAACACGAGGACAGAGAGAGACGTGAAGAAGCCAAAGCCGTCGATGCCAAACTCGCCGTCTCGACAAAGCTGAAGGCTTGAAATAGAGAAACGAAGCATCTGGTCGGTGAGGTTTGTTCAAACGCCATTAGTAGAGCAGATTCACTCTGGTCGTTGTGAGCTCTGTTGTAATCTTCACAAGAGAACAGATTAGATGACGATAGCTTGCTGAGATCAAGTTTTGAGCTTTGTCTAGAACAAGTCTTGAGCTTCGACATCGTCGATCTCTGGTCTAGGTGGATCGGGACACAGACACTGGTTATTGGTTCATTATCTCTGATGACTTGAGCTCTGTTTTCAGACAGAGTGGAGATATTGTTTGACATTTGACGTCACGCTTGGGTTTATGTCAGCGACAGAGAGAGTTGGGAGGAGCTACAGAAACAGTTGATCAACACACTGAACAGGTAGAGATCGTTTCTCTTCAACCTGACAAGAATGTGACTCTCTCAGCTCGCTTCCTCTACTCTTTTTGGGGCAAGAGCACATGAACCTGAGCATTGAGGAACATGTTCTTTAGGCGAGTGAAGTGAGCTGAGAGTACTTGATCTCTCTAATAACCACCTCAAAGACGCAATTGAGTTTTAAGAAGCTACAAGTACTTGATCTCCCTTGGAACGTGGGAGCATGAAGATCACATGATCTCGGCAAAAGTCTTCACGCCCGCCGATGATAATAACCTAACTTGGCACGAGATCAACATTTTGTCATCAACACGTTGCTTCTTCATCAACATCTTGCTTCTTCATCGATCAAGCTCTCATTAACAACTCGTCCACATCAGAGCTTCCTTTCTCCATTTTAAAAAAAAAACATTTCATCTTGTTGCGTTCTTATACGTGGGAACGTGGACATTAAGACTCATTCCAGTCGCCTCTTTGATCTCGTCTTGAAGCTCAGCCTCTCGGACAGTAGCAATCACGTGATGACCTTGGCAGTAACGATCTGATCCCTGCACCTGGCTTCTTACGCTTCACCGTGATCATGTGTCTCCTCCTATAGGCTGGCCACCACCGGCACGAGTTTCCCGTGAATATATTGAAGAGAATGGCATTATCTCCTTCCTTGTAGATCGTCAATGGCTCCCACAGTGGATCGTAACATTGGGTTCACCTCAAAACAATTATTCTTCAGCGAATGGCAACTACTTGTCATCAAAGATAAGTGTTCTATAACCTTGATTGCTTGCAACCTGTGCATACTGTTTATTTATAAATAAATTACTACTATCATATGCATTTGAGAGCACTAAGAAAAAACAAATTCGATAGCTTGCTAATTAATTATGCAACAGTTGGTTATTTCTTTTGGTTTATATTGGTCTAATCATGATCATGCTTTCTGTTAACCAGAGCCAAAGAGGAAAACAGAGCCAACAAGCGGTTGCCACCACCATATGTCCTCATGCTTCGAAAGATGGCTCTCAGCTACGAGCTTGTCGGAAGCAGCACAAGCCAACAACTTGCTCGGTACACACGATCTCAACACGAGACTTCGGGTCGGCAATAGTTCGGTAAACTTGTATTTTAGGCACGAGGTTAAATTGAACTTGCTTGTTATTAGGCACGAATTTGCATTCGACTCGCTTATCGTTAGACACGAGTTTACAAAAATTCGTCTTTGGCTAGGCAAGAGTTTACAGAAGCTCTCCTTCCACTAGGAACGAGCTCTCAGTAAACTCGCCTCTGTCTTAGCACGAGTCAAGTAAACTCGTCTTTCGCTAAGCACGAGTTTAAAG
>NC_027749.1:32542042-32557035 GCF_000695525.1 Brassica oleracea var. oleracea | reverse complement strand
GCTAGGCATGAGTTTACAGAAGCTCTCCTTCTACTAGGCACGAGCTCTCAGTAAACTTGCCTCTGTCTTAGCATGAGTCAAGTAAACTCGTCTTTCGCTAAGCACGAGTTTAAAGCAAACTTGATTATTACTAGGCACAAGTTCGAAATAAACTCGCCTAAACCGTCATAGACATGAATGTGTCTAGTTCATTGTCTAATAAACCCTATTCATAAAGTTTGCAGAGATCGACTTCGTCTCTCTCAACGAACTTTGGGGGGCTTATTGTTGGGGGTGGATCTTGATCCTCTAGCAAAGCCCATAAGACAAGGAACTAGGCTCATTTGGCTATAAAACCCTAGACATATCTTTCTATAAATAAGGAACTACCTCCTTCTTAGAAAGGATCTATCTCTTCTCTCATTTTACACATTAAACACTTCATACAAAGAGCTTATTGATTCTTAGATTTATTTACACTTGTAATCATACATGTAATATAATCTTTAATCAATAAATTCTTTTTGATGTTCATTTTCCATTTGATTTCTATGTTGATTTCTCTTTAGCCTCAAGAATTTAAGAAATCTATTTCTTAAATTCTTTATTGTATGAATCCGACAAACATACCATTTTCGGTTCAAACATGAACCACAGGTTGTGGAAGGAAACGATCTTAACTTCAGAGCTTGTTCTTATCGAACTCTTCTCATCTCGGTGTCGTCTCTGTTCGTCAAGCTCACTACTGTCTAGAGTCTCGTATGGATCACGAATCGAGAAGAGATTTGATTGGAGTCAGTGAATTCAATGATACGTGAAGGTTTGAGTTCCACCGTTGACAGGTCACTTCTCTCTCCAAGCCATATGTCATAAACTTCAAAATCACAAAGGTAACAGTAGGCTTCTTCTACATTGGTCTCCAAGACCAGGTCTTTGAATGCGAGGATTAACAACTCATAGGCTCACTCCCCCAACTTTCCGTTAGCCAGACTCAAGGCTGAGCTGTGAAGATAACCATTTAGCGATGGTTGGGTTGCTGCAGTCATCTGATTCCAGATGGTGCAGACACAATCATGAGCTCTGCTCCTAGAAAGCCTCTCTGAAACTTGAAGCTTTCATCATTGCTTGACAAAGTCGCTGGTATCGTCTGTAATGCTGAATCACCCTTGTCGTCTATCAAGCATACAAGAACTCTAGCATTCATATCGCTAATCCCTGAGCCGAACATGCTACTTGTCTGCAGCTTAACCTTATAAAGAAAGCTAGACTCGGTCGCAGTGAATGATGGATTTTCAGTAGAAAGTTTCACTTCTTCTGCTGGTAAGAGACGCAAAAGGTCTTGCATAACTCTAGTAATCTTGATAATCAGATGTCTTGCATAACTCTAGTAATCTTGATAATCAGATGTCTACAAGCAGACTGCACCGAATTGAGATCGATGATTTTGACAGGAAAGTTTTCTCCTTTCAGAGAAACTGTATTGCCAATCTCAGCTAGCACACAACCTCCTTAAACGGCTGCAAGAAGTTGGTCGAGTTCTATAGATTCACGGGTATCGCTGAAGCGTCTTGCTCTCGTTGTCAAACTGAAGAAGGTGAAGTTACTGCAGAGACAGAAACTGAAGAAGTCGCAAGATAAGTTGTTGAGTAGACGTTTGTGTCGAGCTTCCACGGTAAGAAACAAGACGAGAATCTACCGTAAGAAACAAGACGAGCATACAGAGGATTACCAACAAGAACAGCCTATCGTTGCTTCATTTATTATTCGCCCACCAGGTGCTCGATCAAAGCCCCAAGAGAAGAAAGCAAATCTTTCATGAGAAAACTTCATCTTTATCTTGAAACCACCATAGTCTTGCTAGATCTTCTGGTTTCCGGACTGCGCTTGAGGTAAAGTTCGATCTAGTATTCTCCCAAGTTTGATATGCTTTGAAGATAGTTCTGAGGTTCAACCCCTCCTTCTAGCTAGAGCTGTCAAATGGTCCGTCTATAGCCCAATTGGGCATGACCCGTTGGACCATTTCAGTTTTGGGCAGTAATGGGTGGTCCATATTGGATAATGGTCCAAACAAATGTCCAAGACCAATAGAGACCATGTCTAAATGGGCATGTCCATGCCCAACAATATTTATAATTTTTTTTTTAATTATTACTTTAGATTTTATTTCTAAAATTTTGAAATTTTGAAAAATTACGTTTTCCCGCCAAAAACGAAAATTGCGTTTTCCCGATAAAACCGAGAAATTGCGTTTTTCCGATAAAACCGAAAATTGTGTTTTGCCGCCAAAACCAAAAATTACGTTTTCTGATAAAACCGAGAAATATCATTTTCCCGCCAAAACCGAGAAATTGAGTTTTTCCGCCAAAACCGAGATATTGCGTTTTTCCGCCAAAACCGAGAAATTACGTTTTCCCGCCAAAACCAAAACCAAGAAATTAAGTTTTCCCGCCAAAACCGAAAAATTGCGTTTTTCCGCCAAAACCGAGAAATTATGTTTCTCACCAAAACCGAGAAATTGCATTTTCGTGCCAAATTTATGAAATACATTTTTCCGTCACAATAGTGAAATTACGTTTTCCGTCAAAATCGTTAATTTTTTATTTTAACGATAAAACTGTTTTTTTGGGTTAAATTGTAAAACTATGTTTTCTTTTGTTAAACTCATGAAATTATGTTTTAAGAAGCCCATGGACACCCATTGTCCATTTGGTCTTCGCCCAATTGGACCATGTACCAATTGGTCTTTTGTCCAGTTGGACCATTTATTAATTGGGCACGTCCATAGCCCGCCCAAAATGAATTGGACTGGGCTAGCCCATGGTCAGCCCGCTCTGTTGACACCTCTACTTCTAGCGCCAACAAGCACACTTCTCTTTTATCCGAAATCACTCACACACACTCGGCGGCTAGATTAGGGTTTTACCTTTATTCTCTCGTTGTATTGTACTTTTCCGGCAAGCTCTCCGAGCTCCGGTTCCCTTTCTGTCGAACATCTCTTTCCCTTGTAACCGGCAAAACGCTTTTCCGACCATCAATAAGACGTCTTTGCTTAAACCCACATCTGAAATCGAACATTTCACTACTAGTACCGTTTCCCGTTCAAACAGTTGAGATGGTGGCACGTGAGTTACCCAGTCGCTTGGTGTCTTGCGGTGGAGACTCATTCCGACGTCATCTAGGAAGTTTCAGTATTTCTATCACTGGCGCGTTCAAGGCTATTTAGTCGTTGACGACTGGGTCTCCTTAGTTCTGGCGCATGCATTCCTGAAGTCTGGCGGAGGCGTTGTCGTCTATGGCTCCGTCCAATTCTGTGGTTTCCGTGCTTCCTCCTTTATCTCTCTCCGGTCACGGCAGCTCGTGCAAGTTCTCCTTTTGTTTCTTTCGCGAAGTCACAGTCTCGAGAGGTTGATGGCTTGCCATCAGGTGAAGTCTTCGGTGGCCTGGTTGAGCTTCCTTCTGTGTGTAGAGGCGGTCTGCTCTCCGGTTCTCGGAGGCAGAGCAATGACGATTCCTCAGTCTCTCCGTTTTGTCTCGGTTTTATTGGTTTCGTAGGCTCCTTGCTTTGGGTTTCAACTTCCCAGCACAAGGGTTTGTCTCTCTGACTCCTTTGTGGTTGTGATCCTATCTATCTATTTGCAGGTATCAGCCATCTTGCTCATGTTGTTGCTTCCTTTCAGGCCCGCTTCTGGTGTTCTTTAGTGTAGTCGTTTGTGTTGTTGTTAGTTTGTCGTCATGTAATAGGATCTTAGTTTGTGTTGTTGTTGTCGTCTGTGTGTGTCGTTGTGTTGTATCGGTGGTCTTAATTGGTGGCAGTAGTCTATGGGTGAGGAGGAAGTGGAGGATTCGGACTCCCACCCCGATTAACCGAAACAAGCCGGTGACATGAATGTTGGGTCCGGAGTTGTGACAAGCGACTTGGCTGTGTGTGTCCTTCGGGGTCCGGAGTTGCGAAATGACTCGTCCGTTTATCATTCGATAGTGTACTAGGGCGGTCTAGGTCGTACGGATTTTATCCAAATTACCCATTGTATTACTGCTTATGCCTCATCTGGGAAGATAAATGAAATGTTTTAATTTAAAAAAAAAACTATCTCTTAAAAAAAAATCAAATTTCCGTACTTTTTAGGGTTTTCTGTTCAATAATTTAATTGTTTGATTTAACAAATAAACTAGTGCTAAATGTTTGATACGAAACCAACATGAATATTAAAAATAATTTTTCTTTTCAAAACAATAAAAAGTTTAGATATAAAGGTTCAGGCAAAGGATTTTTCTTGCACAAGTCGGTATTTTTAGTCTTTTCGTTCTTTGCATGTATATTTATGTTCTTTGTAGTACTCTTTTTCTTTTTTCTTCTCTAATGTTTTACTTATTTCAAAGCTTTTGTTTATGAGAAAATCTACAAAATTTGATAACATTATATAAGAAAAACAAAACAAAAGTGTTCGTTAATCTTTTAATAAACAGAAATAATATCTCGATAAGACTCTAAAACGTATTTAACAATAAGAAAAACTAACCTGAGGTCTGGTCTTGATATAGAGAGTAAACATACCACCGTTTTTTAAACTCCATTGTCTGCCTTGTAGTGATTCTCAAGTTTGTTAGGGGCACTGTAAAGCATTTTGAAAAAAAGAGAGTTTATTAGCAGCATTGTAAATCTGTTTTAAGATGAGTTTGTTACTTTCCTTTCTCGAATTACTACCATCACAGCCAATCAACATTTTCTAGCAAACCAAAAACTAATTTAGTCTATTTTAAAATGATTTTGATCAAATATATTAAGTTAAAAGGATAAATATTTTATGTAAATTATGATTTGAGTATTGAAGACTGGAGTTTTCACCATAGAAAACTTGTGTTTTTTTCTTAATCATTGAAAATAATTCTCTCAAATATCGTTAGAAGTCATCACTTATCTGGTTAGAAATTAAAATTTCATAACCCTTTGAGAGAGAGAGAGAGAGTCAATAGAACCATTGCAAAAAAAAAAATTAGAAAACTATATTGAAGCCGTGTACGGATGAATTCATAGCATCATGAGTCGACTTCATCTATAGATAACCGTTTGGAAACATGTGATAATAAGTAGTGTGAGAAATATTAGGCTTTTGTTATATCTAAATTTTATTTTATATAAACAAAAATCAGTTATTAATCGTTAATTACTAATTTTTATTTTTCAGTTAAGTTGTATTTTACATTTGATTTTTTTCTGTAAATTTTTAAATATATGCCATGTGTCAAAATTTTGTTGATCAAGTGACCTGCGTTTTTAGTACATAAGGGATTACGAAACTGACAGAATCTTTTATTGGATTCTCCCTTGGGCTCATTACAGATATGGTTGAGAAACAAAGAGGGGCTTATTGGAGTTGGGGTTTGAGAAGGTTTTGAGGGTTTTAAAATGAACCAAACTTAACCTTTAAATTCACTTCTCAGACCAATTAAAGTGCCACGTGGATAATTAATTAAAAAATATTAAATTTATTAAAAAATAACTAAAAAAAATGCTAATTTAACAACGCTGACGCTGCCAGCTAAACCGTAAACCCGAAATCTTAAATTCTCAATCCTAAACCGTAAATCTTAAACTCAAACCCTAAACCCTAAACTCAAATCCTAGACCCTAAACCCAAACCGTATACTCTAAACCCAAATCCTAGACCCTAAACCCAAACCGTAGACTCTAAATCCAAACCCTATACCCTAAACCAAATCCTAGACCCTAAACCCAAACTGTATACCCTAAACCCAAACCGTAAACCCTAAATCCAAACCCTAAACTAGACGCCATAAGGTTTGGGTTTAGGATCTAGGATTTAGGTTTATGGTATATGGTTTGGGTTTAGGGTTTATGGTTTGGGTTTAGGGTATACAATTTCGGTTTAGGGTATACAATTTGGGTTTAGGTTATACAATTTGGGTTTAGTGTCTAGGATTTGAGTTTAGGGTTTATGGTTTTGGGTTTTGGGTTTAGGATTTAAGGTTTAGAGTTTAGAATTTAAGATTGAGAGTTTACGGCTTAGCTAGCGGCGTCATCGTCGTTAAAATTGGCGTTATTCGCTTTTAGTTATTTTTAAATAAGTTTAATATTGTTTAATTAATTATCTACGTGGTAATTTGATTGATCCTGGAAGAAGAGGTAAATTAGGGGGTGAACCCGAGTTTTGTTCTTTTAAAATGTAGAGGAATTTAGATAGTTTTGTTGAATTCAAGGATTTTGATGGAGATTTAAAAGGGGATTTTGGTAGGATCTGGTAGGATCTTTCTTAAATATTTTAATAATAATTTTAACCATTAAACTACAAAAACGTAATTTGTTTGTTAGGTTTATATTAAATACATATATACTAGTGCTTACCAATAATACTACTATATGATATAAAGAAATATATGCATGTAATGAGAAATTTGTAAATATGATGAAAAATTTAAAACATTCTTTTAATAGATTGGAGAATTCAAACAAAAGTTCAACTCCTATTTTCCTAAAAATCCAAAATAAAAGTTTACAAACTATTTCACTTCGAACAATGCAATAAATCATCACACATATCAACCAAGTAACACATCCACACAATGCAATATACTACGTTCCAATCTATTAATTCTGCTAAACAAGTGAATAGACTTGAAGAAAATCCTGACGGTAACATAGTTGTTGATGTGGCTTTGAGTTCGGGAACTTTTTGTTTGTTTCAATAACCAAATAGAGAGTAGATCTTCAAGTTCTGTTGAATTCTCAGAGTCTCAACACATTTCACTTACATATTCTCAGGGACACAATAGTTTTCTTAATGAGAAATACACGAGCTGGCCTGAAATCATTTTAAGACTTACACATTTTTCGCGGAGCTGATGAAAGCATCCACAAGGCGGATCCATGCTCGACGCCGACGACAATCAAAACACATAATGGTGTGTATAGTTGTGTATGGGAGTAGAATGTGGCCTACTATTCTCGGATGGTATTGGTTTTGCAGAGCTGTTGCATCTGCTTGGCTAGATATGGAGACGACGAAGAAGATAGAGAGCTGCCATGCGTACATGTCTTTCATGTAGACTATGTAGAAAATGGCTTAAAATCAATGCCACATGCCCTCTCTGTAAAAATGAGGTCGGAGAAAGCAGCACTTCTTCCTCATAGGACAAAAACCGCATGGAAACAGAGAGTGAGATTATTTTCAAACTATTTGGATGCATCGAGTTTTTGTTTTGTTTTTAAATAGTCTTTCAGACTTGTATAGTTGAAATTGTTTTTTATTCATTTTGTTTGTTGTGACTTTCCACATCAATAAATTTCCAAATAATGGTGTTACATGCTTATCAAATTTTCCAGAGGGATGGTTAGAAAGCTTAAACAGAGAGATATTGTAGTGGGGTTGAATAAATGATGTGAAGGAGTTAAAAGGGTACAACAACAAAAGAAAAGCTCGAAACATCCTCGTAAAGTGTCGAGAGAGGGAAACAAAACGAAAAGAGACAAAAGACCCTTCCTTTCTCTGTGCCATTGTACACCAGTTATACACATTTGGCGTTGTTACAACTCCAAACATCTTTTGACGGATCACCTGTCTTGTGTAGTCTTGTTAGTTCATGGCTTGTAGTTTCGAGAGTTCTCCAAGCTCTGATGGGATAACACCACTTAATCCATTGCTAGACAGATCTAAACCATACATATAATCAACTGTTCCTCTACTGTACTCAGATTCTTCAGTGTAAGAATCATACTTTGATTTGGTGCAAATTGGATTTCTGCAAGGAGGGTTGAGAAGGTGACAGCCTGACAGGTCGCACATCATATTCTTCTACCTGAAACCATCGTTGTTAGCTAATTATATGAACCATCTCTCAATCGATGATGGTGAGAAAAGTTTGAATTGATTCTCTTCCCATCTCGGTTACGTTCTTTTTTTGTAAAAGATGAAATAATTGTTTTTTTTTAAATTCCATCTCTAGGTGGTATTTGATTCTATTGAATTTGAAGAGTAAATGATAGTTTTAAATATCCAAAATAACTTTTGAAAAATCTCATTGATGAAATCCATATTTTCCAGTAAGGAGTGATTTAATAGGGTTTTTATAAATGTTATATCCAATAAGAGGGGATTTATAAAACTTTTTATTTGTCAAAAACATAAAATTTTATGACATCCTCCTTCTTTATCTAGTTGTCTTGTCGTTTCTTTAATTAACTGGAAGAATGTATCCCGTTTTTCGTCTTTCAATACTCTACAAACATACAACTTAAAATTACCGGTGACCACGTTGCGAAAATCCGATCTACGTCTCTTCAATCTTCCTGCGCCACAGAATCTCTGTAAACCTTCGACCAACAATCTCCGGCAAAGATGAACGACGGAGAAGTTTCGAGGCAGATCCAGCAGATGGTGAGATTCATTCGCCAAGAGGCTGAGGAGAAGGCAAACGAGATCTCCGTCTCCGCTGAGGAAGTAAGCTTCTCACTGCTCTGTTCCATTTCTCAGGATCTCTCTGTTTCAATCAAGATTCGATTTTGGTATACAATGATTCGATCACTGGATCTGTTTATTTGAATATGTGTAGGAATTCAACATCGAGAAACTGCAGCTAGTTGAGGCGGAGAAGAAGAAGATCAGGCAAGATTATGAGAAGAAGGAGAAGCAGGCTGATGTACGCAAGAAGATGTGAGTTTCATTTGATTGATGAACCGATCGTTTAGTTTCTCATTGATCTTGATTTAGTCTTTAAGCTGGAGCGCCCTTATACATGTTTATTGTTCAGCGATTACTCGATGCAGCTAAACGCGTCAAGGATCAAAGTTCTTCAAGCACAGGATGATATTGTCAATGCCATGAAAGACCAAGCAGCAAAGGATCTTCTCAACGTCAGTGGCGATGAGTATGCCTACAAACAGCTTCTCAATGATCTCATTGTTCAGGTTGATACACTATGTAGTTGTTATCTTGAGTCTGATGGCAATCTCATTCTTTTGTGCTCCTTAGTTAAAAGATTCTTCTCTTCTCTTTAATTGTTGCAGTGTCTGCTTCGGTTGAAAGAACCTTCTGTGTTGTTGCGTTGTCGTGAAGAGGACTTGGGTTTAGTTGAATATATTCTTGATGATGCAAAGGAGGAGTATGCTGGTAAAGCTAATGTTCATGCTCCAGAGGTTGCCGTTGACACAACCATATTCCTCCCCCCTCCTCCTACTTCTAGTGATCCTCATGGTCTCCACTGGTAAAATTCATTTCTATCATTTTTAAAGTAACTTTAGACTGTAGTGATTAGTTTAAGAAAAAGGACTTTTATGATGTAACTGATGTGTAATGTTGGAATTTGTTTTAATAGCTCTGGAGGTGTTGTGTTAGCTTCTCGTGATGGGAAAATAGTGTGCGAGAACACACTTGATGCGCGTCTTGATGTGGCATTCCGTATGAAACTTCCAGTGGTACGAAAAGCAAATTCCATACCCACGTAGTTCTGTCATCCATAAGTCAACAGTTTTTTTTTTGTTACTTACGATGGCTTTCATATCTTTTGACAGATCCGTAGGTCGTTGTTCGGCCAAGTTGCTGCGTAATGAATGAAAAGAGAGAGTGATGTGATTCAGACTGGTTTGTCTTTGGTTTTCCCACTTGGGAATGATTTCTCTTTCTTGTGATTCTTTTATATTCTGCAAAAATTTTACTTCGATGCTGAAAACCCATCAACTCTTTGTTTTCGTATGTATTTTTTTTACATCCTTCCGGAGTTTTATCGTTGGCTATAAAAATAAATAAAGAAGTGAGACTTCTTTTGTTTCTCTCTCTGTTGTTTTTGTTTTATTCTTCTAAAGTTCTATGCTTATATTTGTTGACTGACAGAGGAAGAAGTTGCAAAATCTGTTACTAATCTCAGTTGAACAAATGTTACAATAAATTTGACAAAGCTCACTGGAATTGAAATGACTTATCAAAAAAAAAAAGAAACAATGGTTTGTTCGCATCCAGAAATGGTTAAAGTTGAGCAAATCGCAACCCTCTGAGCAAACGAGTTCAGTATAGCAAAAATGGTTATTTGATGGGATTAGGGTTTTGGTGAAACAACTACATTTGGAAATCTTAGAAAACACGATTGAAATTTTAAAAAGTAAAGATCAAACATTTTTGTATCAAGTAAACATAAGAAAATAACGACATTTTATTTGGTAAACTCGAGACTAAATGCCATAAAGATTGTAGGCAACAATAACAGTGTTAAAAAAAAAATGTTTTGAAAACTCTGGAAATAATACTCACTAGTTCACAAACCTAAGTCTCGGCGGTATTTATAACCCCACATTCCGGTCTGTACAACTAATCTTCACATGCATCACACTTTTCTTCTTAGGTTCTGCTTGTTTGGAATTATCTGAAATTACAATTTTGTGTAGGATAAGTGTTTCTTTCTAAGTCCAACATTTGAGCGTGTGGACCAGTGGCTCATATACTTCTGGAAGTCCGAACAATAGATGAATTGCTTGATCATCTGATATAGTAATTTTGAGACTCTACAAGTCTGCAATTAGCTTCAGAAAGATGTCTACATTGTCTTACACTGTCTTCTTCTATTTTGTTGCAAGAGAATTGCTTCTTCAACTGGATTATGTAGAGAAGAGACTTGGTTTGACATTTTTCTTGCCTTTTGCCCTCCCAATGCAGTGGTTTTGTGCATGATCTTCCTTAGAATAAAATCATGTATGCATGTTTCCAACAAGCTTCTTTCTCTGAGATTTTTGCCAGCCTTCTTTCTATCGACCGTTGCATATGATTCTTATTCTTCCTTTCCAGATTTTGTCAAGACTATAAAGTCTGTTTTAAAAACCAAAAGTAAACCTTGTATCTCTAATCGATCCGTCATTTTGTTTTTCCACATCCCAAAGTCATTTTTACCATCAAATTTCTTCATCTCAAATCCTCTTAGAATTAATGTTCTATAACTAGCTAGTACTTGCAATCAACTTGGATTACTTTGACACCACTTGTAAAGGTTTTTAATTTTGATAAGTATTTCTATACGAACTTTGATCTTAGGATGTATAGATCAATGAGAAAAGATACAAGAAATTTAATAATATCTCTCATAAAATGCCTCTCAGGTAGAATTCTTTTCCCACAATTTTCATCATCAAAAGAGAAATTCTCATGAACAAATATAAATATCACAAGATTATAAAGTAAAAACTCTCTTAATTATTATCTCTCTTGATCTATCTTTTGTTCTACTTATTTCCTGATGATTTGCCTTCTCTAAGGACAACCTTTATTTATACTAAGGTCTTCCTGGGTTAATTCCTTTTTCTTATTGTTATAATGTTTTCACCGACATTATTAAGCGTGAAACTAATTATTTATTTGGCTTGGACTTGAATAAATAATAAAATCCACATGAAGCAAACAGTCCAATAATGTTATGCGAGGATTGCTTTGGAAAGACACCAAAAATATTTGGAGTAGAGTACAGTAGTGTGAGGATGGAATTTTTTGTTACGACTTACGACCTAAAATGTTTAGCTGTTGCAGTTTGATGCCAGACATATTTTCACCCAATTCATTCGACCAATTTGTTTGTACTATATAATCTCAGTTTTCTGGTTGGAAATTTGTTGAATCACTTAACTAAAAGTTTACTTTATATTAACCAAGACACACACACTTTGTTGGCACTAAAAAAAGTTATTCAGTCCACTAGTGCATTACATCTTCTGAATCGAAACAAGAAAGAGCTCATAACAACTGCTTCTGAAGAGCTCGCTGAAAAATGCTAGCTAGTTAGGCTAGCGCATGGCTTTCTCTGCTCTGATAGGGGCTTGCTTCTTCAAGCTCTTCCCAACCTATACAAAGTGCTGTAGATTCGCACAATTGGTTAACTAGCTGACCTTCCAGCCCACATCTAAAGGCTTTTGAGTTTATTTGCCTTTGGTTTAATATGATACCAATAGCAATAGTCATTTTTCCAGTTTATCGGTCCCCGATTAGAAGTTTTTGTTGACTACAGCGTATAGGAACCAAGTTATCTACCGCTTTTAACGATGGTTACATAGGATCGTGCACTGATTACAAACAATAGCAGTTTAAAGCTTAGCCTCTCACGACACCGACGCTGCGCGGGGCAGTATGGGTTAAAGGAGTAGACATTGATTGATCCTATCTTTATGACTGGGTAAGCCTATACCATAGCTAATAAATAAAATCTAAAAATCCCAGTAAACCCAAATCGATTTGAACACAAGTGGTTCTAAGCTGATCATGTACTTAAAGATAGTAAAACCCAATGTTCAAGAAATTGCTATACGGTAACTATGCGTTTAATAGAAGACTAGCGACTCCGAGGCTTAAACGTAAACTACTTATTGATATATTTCATATATATTTTAAATTTATATAAAATATTTAAGTTTTTGGATGTATATAAAATTATCGTGATAAATTATTAAAATTAGAAGATATACAAAACAAAATAAATTAGAAACATTTGTGGATTTTTGTTTAATTTAATAGATAAAGACTATTTTACACGATTTAATCCGGTTTAAATGATTTAAATCAGACTTTTAGAAAATCATGTAGAAAAGGACTGCTAGGCGGGCCTTGTGTGACAACCTATGCCGCTCACTCGGAATCCGGCTCACAGCCCTGCAGGGCACCGACCCCAACCCCTCCATTATGAGTTCTCTCTGACTCCATAATTAGGTTGTTGGTGAGTCTCGAACCTAGGACCTCACCCTTTAACAACACTCCTCCAGGATGAGCTGTCACCAATTGATCTGCAGTTCAATTGGTGACAGCTCATCCTGGAGGAGTTTTGTTAAAGGGTGAGGTCCTAGGTTCGAGACTCACCAACAACCTAATTATGGAGTCAGAGAGAACTCATAATGGAGGGGTTGGGGTCAGTCCCTCCAGGGCTGTGAGCCGGATTCCGAGTGAGCGGGATGGGTTGTCACATAAGGCCCGCCTAGCAGTCCTTTTCTACATGATTTTCTAAAAGTCTGATTTAAATCATTTAAACCGGATTAAATCGTGTAAAATAGTCTTTATCTATTAAATTAAACAAAAATCCACAAATGTTTCTAATTTATTTTGTTTTGTATATCTTCTAATTTTAATAATTTATCACGATAATTTTATATACATCCAAAAACTTAAATATTTTATATAAATTTAAAATATATATGAAATATATCAATAAGTAGTTTACGTTTAAGCCTCGGAGTCGCTAGTCTTCTGGTTGGGGTCGGTGCCCTGCAGGGCTGTGAGGCGGATTCTGAGTGAGCTGGATGGGTTGTCACATAAAAAGTCGACTTTTTATGTGACAACCCGCCGCGTAGGAACTACCGGCCCTTGGGCCCCATGCTCATAGCGCTGCAGCGCACTGACCCTAACCCCTCCATTATGAGTTCTCTCTAACTCCATAATTAGGTTGTTGGTGAGCCTCGAACCCAGGACCTCACCCTTTAACAACATTCCCACTGGACAAGCTGTCACCAATATCAATTGTTGACAGCTTGTCCAGTGGGAATGCTGTTAAAGGGTGAGGTCCTGGGTTCGGGGCTTACCAACAACCTAATTATGGAGTTAGAGAGAACTCATAATGGAGGGGTTGGGGTCGGTGCGCTGCAGCGCTGTGAACCTGGGCCCACAAGACAGGTAGTTTCCACGGGGCGGGTTGTCACATAAAGAGACTTGAAAGGACCCGACCCATTTTTTTGTAACATCAGTACGAGCCTGGCTCGACTTCCTCGATCAGACTTGGGCCCTTTTCATATTTTTCCTTACTTAGAATTATTTCAGAGTGTTAGCTCTTTTTCAGACAGTCAAGTAAAGCATAATACGATTTGAATAGATAATCTGAGGTTCGAGGTAACAAGTCAGTTCGCTATAGGCTATTACATGTTAATCTCGTCCTATATCTACCCAAACCCACCATCCTTCCTTCCTGCCTTTGTCTCGCGTTCAGGCTATGTCTTTACCCTTTCGGGTCTGGTCCTGATCTGCATCCAAACAAGGAGGCATAAGCAAACAATATGCTTAATGAGAGCGGTCATTCCGTCCCACTCAGCCAAGTAAAGCAATCGAGTCAATCAGTCAATAAACGGACATGCTTATCATCAGTCAGTTACTTAGCCGACCCAATCGTTCCAAGCTAAAGCGCCATCAGATTCAGTCAAGCCCTAGCAGGCCAATACGGCTCTATGCGCATGATCTGATCCAGATAGGTCGATGGAAGGAACCGACTGTTCGGACCAAGCCAGAACTTAGCAGATAATTCGAATTAGAAAAGCAATCAGTACATAGAACATTCCTATCAATCAGACTACGATTCCGTACGATAGGCTACAGTAACACACTCACCTTTTTCTTAGAGTCGGTTTGTTTTGTTTTATTCGGTCTCTTCTGACACCTCTTGAGCGGTTTCCGTCGGATCTTCGAACGTTCAGACAGTCGGATTCACCCCACAGACGATCGTTCTTGACTCGGACTTGATCAATCCAGCCAAATATCAAAAACTCTCCCTTAATCGGACTTTTCTCTCTCTGAGTTTCTATCTGGTTCTTTCTTCCCCTTTCCGTACAGAAATGGCAAAATAAGACGAAGGAGACGATTAAAATGGGCAGTTGGGTGGTTTAGTCCCGAGAAAATGCAAAGTTAACCGTTTCCGCTTATTCTACTCGCGGCTCTTAATCCATAACCGCCACCCCGCGCTCCAAAGCGTTCCAGCGTGAGTTTTTTCCCTATTCGGACTTTAACTGTTCCCGCCAGTTTTACTTTGACGAAACTCGAGCTAGAGCTGACTGATCCAGTCGACAACTCTAACCGCCTTGTCCGAATCAGACTGATACTACTGAATCAGCTCATCTCAGCTTAGTCGACAGTCTTAACTGTCTTGTCTGATTTCAGACAATCGCTGTCTAGCCGACCAGTTCAACCGTATTGTCCGAATCCAACAACACTTCTCCAGATCCGACCGTCACTGTCCGAAAATTCCGCTTTGCCTGGATTTTCATCGAGTTGTCC